>NC_134483.1:336598936-336648936 GCF_040206685.1 Ascaphus truei | reverse complement strand
GCGTGTAGGGGGGGGGAGAGTGTGTGTGTGTATATATGTGTGTGTGTGTATATATGTGGGAGTGTGTGTGTGTGTGTGTGTGTATATGTGGGAGTGTGTGTGTGTGTGTATATATATGTGGGAGTGTGTGTATATATGTGGGAGTGTGTGTGTGTATATATGTGGGAGTGTGTGTGTGTATATATGTGGGAGTGTGTGTATATATGTGGGAGTGTGTGTATATATGTGGGAGTGTGTGTATATATGTGGGAGTGTGTGTATATATGTGGGAGTGTGTATATATATGGGAGAATGTGTGTGTATATATATGGGAGAATGTGTGTGTATATATATGGGAGAATGTGTATGTGTGTATAGGAGTATGTGTGTGACACCAGAGGTACCCCCCCCCAATCAGTCACCCCTGCCCCGGTCAGTCAGTCACCCCTGCCCTGGTCAGTCAGTCACCCCTGTCCTGGTCAGTCAGTCACCCCTGCCCCGGTCAGTCAGTCACCCCTGCCCTGGTCAGTCAGTCACCCTGCCCCGGTCAGTAAGTCACCCCTGCCCGGTCAGTCAGTCACCCCTGCCCCGGTCAGTCAGTCACCCTGTCCCGGTCAGTCAGTCACCCCTGTCCCGGTCAGTCAGTCACCCCTGCCCCGGTCAGTCAGTCACCCCTGCCCCGGTCAGTCAGTCACCCCTGCCCCGGTCAGTCAGTCACCCCTGCCCCGGTCAGTCAGTCACCCCTGCCCCGGTCAGTCAGTCACCCCTGCCCCGGTCAGTCAGTCACCCCTGCCCCGGTCAGTCAGTCACACCCTGCCCCGGTCAGTCAGTCACCCCTGCCCCGGTCAGTCAGTCACCCCTGTCCTGGTCAGTCAGTCACCCCTGCCCCCCTCTCTCTGGTTTCCCCCCGTCTCCCCTCTCTCTGGTCTCCCCCCGTCTCCCCTCTCTCTGGTCTCCCCCGTCTCCCCTCTTTCTGGTCTCCCCCGTCTCCCCTCTTTCTGGTCTCCCCCCGTCTCCCCCCTTTCTGGTCTCCCCGTCTCCCCTCTCTCTGGTCTCCCCCCTCTCCCTCTCTCTGGTCTCCCCCCCTCTCTCTGGTCTCCCCCGTCTCCCCTCTCTCTGGTCTCTCCCCATCTCCCCTCTTTCTGGTCTCCCCCATCTCCCTCTCTGGTCTCCCCCTCTCCCCTCTCTCTGGTCTCCCCCTCTCTCTGGTCTCCCCTCTCTCTGGTCTCCCCCGTCTCCCCCTCTGTCTGGTCTCCCCGTCTCCCCTCTCTCTGGTCTCCCCCCGTCTCCCCTCTGTCTGGTCTCCCCCTCTGTCTGGTCTCCCCTCTGTCTGGTCTCCCCCTCTCTCTGGTCTCCCCCCGTCTCCCCCCTCTCTGGTCTCCCTCTCTCTGGACTCCCCCTCTCTTTCTCTCTCCCCGTCAGTCTCTCTCCTGTCTCTTTCTCTCTCTCCCTCCTCTGTCTCTTTTCTCTCTCCTCTCTGTCTTTCTCACCTCCTTTTTCTCTTTTCTCTCGTCTCTGTCTCTTTTCTCTCTCTCTCTCCTCTCCTCTCTCTCTCTCTCTCTCTTCTCTTCTCTCTTCTCTCTCTCATCTCTTTCTCTCTCTCTCTCTCTCTCAGTCTCTCTCTCTCTCTCTCTCCTCTCTCTCTCTCTCTCTCTCCCTCTCCCTCTCCCTCTCCTCTCCCTCTCTCTCTCCTCTCTCTCTCTCTCTCTCTCTCTCTCTCTCTCTCTCTCTCTCTCTCTTCCTCTCTCTCTCTCTCTTCCTCTCTCTCTCTCTCTTCCTCTCTCTCTCTTCCTCTCTCTCTCTTCCTCTCTCTCCCTCTCTTCTTCTCTCTCTCTCTTCCTCTCTCCCTCTCTTCTTCTCTCTCCCTCTCTCTCCCTCTCTTTCTCTCTCTCCATTTCTCTCCCTCTCTTCCCCTCTCTCCCTCTCTCTCCCTCTTCCTCTCTCTCTCTCTCTCCCTCTCTCTCTCTCCCTCTCTTCCCCTCTCTCTCTCTTCCTTCCTCTCTTCCCCTCTCTCTCTCTCTCTCTCTCTCTCTCTCTCTCTCTCTCTCTCTCTCTCTCTCTCTCTCTCTCTCTCTCTCTCTCTCTCCTCTCTCTCTCTCTCTCTCTCTCTCCCTCTCTTCTTCTCTTCTTCTCTCTCCCTCTCTCTTCTTCTCTCTTCCTCTCTTCTTCTCTTCCTCTCTTCCTCTCTTCCTCTCTTCCTCTCTCTCTCTCTCTCCCTCTCTTCCTCTCTCTTCCTCTCTCTCCCTCTCTTCCTCTCTCTCCCTCTCTTCCTCTCTCTCCCTCTCTTCCTCTCTCTCCCTCTCTTTCTCTCTCCCTCTCTTTCTCTCTCCCTCTCTCTCCCTCTCTCTCCCTCTCTCTCTCTCTCTCTTCCTCTCTCTAACTCTCTCTATCTCTCTCTTCCTCCCTCTCTCTCTTCCTCTCTCTCTCTTCCTCTCTCTCCCTCTCTTTCTCTCTCTCCCTCTCTTTCTCTCTCTCTCTCTCTCTCCATCTCTCTCCCTCTCTTCCTCTCTTTCTCTCTCTCCCTCTCTTCCTCTCTCTCCATCTCTCTCCCTCTCTCCTCTCTCTCTCTTCCTCTTTCTCTCTTCCTCTCTCTCTCTCTTCCTCTCTCCCTCTCTTCCTCTCTCTTCCTCTCTCTCCCTCTCTCTCCCTCTCTCTCTCTTCCCCTCTCCCTCTCTCTTCCTCTCTCTTCTCTTCCTCTCCCTCTCTTCCTCTCCCTCTCTTCCTCTCCCTCCCTCTCCCTCTCTTCCTCTCTCTCCCCCTCTCTGTATCTGGATATCTTATTTACCCTATATATCTTAACTGTCCTATACTACACCAAAATAACTGATACTGCTTTCTTCCAGATCTGACTCAAGCTTCACACGGAAGACATCGGAACCCCCCCTAACCGAGAAGACAGGTAGGGAACACATCCCCTCCAACTTATAACATTGCGGGAATGAGGTACCTGGACATTGAGGGACTGCGGATCAGGTAAATCCCAGGCGGGACTGCTGCTTTAGATATTGTGAAGCGGGGACGTCCAGATACTGGTTAAGGAGTTCAGGAAACTAGTCATTCACCTGTGGCTTTTATTTCTAGATCCGACATTTACACACACACACACACACACACACACACACACACACACACACACACACACACACACACACACACACACACACACACACACACACACACACACACACACACACACACACACACACACACACACACACACACACACACGTAACAAGGACTAATTGTAGTATAATGTAATAAATACATTTGTCAAAAACGAATGTTGTTCTGACTAGGAATTTATTAAATGTATTTTATTTATATATTTTATTTTAAAGTGGGGTTGGGGGCGGGACTAGGGGAGGGGTTGGGGGAGGGGTTGGGGATGGGTTTGGGGGCGGGACTAGGTGGCGAGTAGATTTTTTGGTTGGGCGAGTAGATTTTTGGGTGATTTGTCGAACACTGTATATATATTATTAACGGTTTTTTACTTTTTAGGGTAATTATTTAACAATTGTTATTATCATTTGATATATTATGTATACTATTGATATATTATTATTGTATATATATATACAAAAAAAAGAAACAAAAAGTAGCGCCAACAGGTATATAGATATATATCAAATGATAATAACAATTGTTAAATAATTACCCTAAAAAGTAAAAAACCGTTAATAATCTGTAAACAATGATCAATGAAATACTAAACAAACATGTGGATACACAACATGGAAAATTCAAAGTCCAATATCCAAACCCTAAGATGAGTCCTGACAGGTAACACCAGAATAATGTACAGAGTCCAGGGGCCCACGGCAGCTCTCACATGGAATAACCAGTTCCACAGCAAAATCTATGAGAAAGACAAAACAGAGAGCGCACGCCCCATAGTGTCTCTCTTTCTCTCTCTCCATTTCTCTCCCTCTCTTCCTCTCTCTCCCTCTCTCTCCCTCTTCCTCTCTCTCTCTCCCTCTCTCTCTCTCCCTCTCTTCCCCTCTCTCTCTTCCTTCCTCTCTTCTCTCTCTCTCTCTCTCTCTCTCTCTCTCTCTCTCTTTCTCTTCCTCTCTTCTTCTCTCTCCCTCTCTCTTCTTCTCTCTTCCTCTCTTCTTCTCTCTTCCTCTCTTCTTCTCTCTTCCTCTCTCTCCCTCTCTTCCTCTCTCTCCCTCTCTTCCTCTCTCTTCCTCTCTCTCCCTCTCTTTCTCTCTCCCTCTCTTTCTCTCTCCCTCTCTCTCCCTCTCTCTCCCTCTCTCTCCCTCTCTCTCCCTCTCTCTCCCTCTCTCTCCCTCTCTCTCCTCTCTCTCTCTCTCTCTCTCTCTCTCTCTCTCTCTCTCTCTCTCTCTCTCTCTCTCTCTCTCTCTCTCTCTCTCTCTCTTCCTCTCTCTAACTCTCTCTATCTCTCTCTTCCTCTCTCTCTCTTCCTCTCTCTCCCTCTCTTTCTCTCTCTCCCTCTCTTTCTCTCTCTCTCTCTCCATCTCTCTCCCTCTCTTCCTCTCTTTCTCTCTCTCCCTCTCTTCCTCTCTCTCCATCTCTCTCCCTCTCTTCCTCTTTCTCTCTTCTCTTTCTCTCTTCCTCTCTTCCTCTCTCCCTCTCTTCCTCTCTCTTCCTCTCTCTCCTCTCTCTCTCCCTCTCTCTCTCTTCCCCTCTCCCTCTCTCTTCCTCTCTCTTCCTCTCCCTCCCTCTCTTCCTCTCCCTCTCTTCCTCTCCCTCCCTCTCCCTCTCTTCCTCTCTCTCCCCCTCTCTGTATCTGGATATCTTATTTACCCTATATATCTTAACTGTCCTATACTACACCAAAATAACTAAACTAAAAAGTAAAAAAACGTTAATAATCTGTAAACAATGATCAATGAAATACTAAAACAAACATGTGGATACACAACATGGAAAATTCAAAGTCCAATATCCAAACCCTAAGATGAGTCCTGACAGGTAACACCAGAATAATGTACAGAGTCCAGGGGCCCACGGCAGCTCTCACATGGAATAACCAGTTCCACAGCAAAATCTATGAGAAAGACAAAACAGAGAGCGCACGCCCCATAGTGTAACACTGTAACATTTAATGTGGGGAAGGGTGGATGGGGGGATTAAAAACACTCACAATAGGAAGGTAAAATATAAGCAGTATGTGATATATAATCACCACCAAGGCAAGTCCAAACCGCAGCAGAGAGTCCAAGATCAGCTGTAGTAGGTCTCCCAAACAGCGCTGTCCCTCCGGTTCACTCGAAATCCTCCAGGTACATCTGGTATAAGAGTTGGCCTTAAAATCACTACATGTGCTCCCCGGCCGTAAAGGATGCACACACTGTGATGACTTAATGTCGTAAGGTACGTCCCTGACGCGTTTCGTCGCAACAAATGCAACTTTATCAAAGGGAAAGGTAAAACATGTAGTGATTTTAAGGCCAACTCTTTCTCATATATATATATACACACACACACACACACACACACTGGAAAGATATATCCAAAGCCGGATATAAAAAGGGCCCCTGGTTGTGGCGCACCGCGGACCTTTATATTATAATGCGGTCAGAGGTAGCAAAATAATTTATAAGCAAAATCAATTTTATTAACATAATAGGTATACTTTAAAAATAGACACATAGCCAAGTAAGGGTATATGTCTATGTGTTGAAGTCTATCAATTATTCCATTCACATACTCTTGGAATGTGCATAGCGAGTAATCTAAACCGGTAAGTCACCAGTGTAGAAAATGGTCCAATATTTTATTCTTAGCTGCCTATCTCACATAAGTATGTGTGCTCTAGTGTTTTAGTAAGAGTTTCATGTCCTGTGTCAGACTGCGCGTACTTCACATTGGTCTGCCAGAATAGTGGTATATCTAACTACCTTGTGGAAGATGAAGTTAGATATACGGGGAGGCTTTAACCTTTTGTATGCTGGGCTCGTAGTTGTTAACTGTAAATCTGTAATCCTAATATCTACCTTCATCTTCCTACAAGGTAGTTAGATATACCAGTATTCTGGCAGACCAATGTGAAGTACGCGCAGTCTGACACAGGACATGAAACTCTTACTAAAACACTAGAGCCTAAATACCATTAGGGGTTTGGAGCAATGTTCTCTGTACAGTATTATATATATATATATATATATAATATATATATATATATATATATATATATATATATATATATATATATATATATATACATACATACATACATACATACATACATACATACATACATACATACATACATACATACATACATACATACATACATACACATATACATTGTTCGACAAACCTATACATCTGCACGCCCCGGCGCGAGTGGATTTAACACCGTGGCGAGCACTTATTGGCCCAAGCAGCACACGTGTTTTTTTTTTACATTTTTCCCTGCTCGCGCTGCTGTTTAATTTCCCACGCTCGAGCTGGAGAAAAAAAAAAAAAAGACGCAGGCGGGTTCATGTTGTTGCTGGAGATTACCCCGCCTCCAGCTCTCTGAGCAGTGCCTTCCCTCCTCCCCCGCCTCTCAGCAATACTTTCCCTCCTCTCATCAGCGCTTTCACTCCTCCCCATTCCGGCAGCCAGTTCCTTTCCGCCCCTCTGTCTGCCGCAGGCCCCTGCAGGGCCATCCGCCCCCCCTCCTCCAATCGGGTCATCTGCCCCCCCCCCCACCTCAATCGGGCAATCCGGTCCCCACCTCAATCGGGCCATCCGCCGCCGGCCCCATCATGTTGAGTCAGAGCGTCCGCAGGTTCACCACCTCTGTCATAAGGGCCCAGGCCAGGTAACAGGTGTGCCCTGGGGGGAGGCGGGACATCGCCGCAGCTCGTGCTCTTCCCTCTTCCGGGTGCAGTGAGGCCCAGGGCGGCCCTGTCTCATGTGTGGGGGCTGGGAGGCCTCATGATGTCCCTGGGTCGGCCACGGCCTTGTCTCTGTGCGGGGGTTGGGAGGCCTCGCTGGGGGGTTCCCGGGGGGCTGCGCCGATGTAACGCTGAGAAAACATGCTGCAGTTACCCACCCACAAGTCACCCTCTCACCCCCCACCCACAACTCACACACTCACCCCCCCCACCCACAATTCACCCACTCACCCCCCCACCCACAATTCACCCACAACTCACCCACTCACCCCCCCACCCACCCACAACTCACCCCCACCCTCCCACCTACTCACCCTCTCACCCTAAAATCCCACCCTCCCACCTACTCACCCTCCCACCTACTCACCCTCCCACCTACTCACCCCCCACCCTCCCACCTACTTACCCTCTCACCCTAAAATCCCACCCTCCCACCTACTCACCCTCCCACCTACTCACCCTCCCACCTACTCACCCTCCCACCTACTCAACCTACTCACCCTCCCACCTACTCAACCTACTCACCCTCCCAGCTACTCACCCAAGCCTACTCACCCTCCCACCCACCCTCTCACCCTCCCTCCCACATACTCACCCTCCCACTTACTCACCCTCCCACCTACTCACCCTCCTCCCACCCACCCTCCCACCTACTCACCCTCCCACCCACCTACTCAAACTCACCCTGACACCCACCTACTCACCCTCCCACCCACCTACTCACCCTCCCACCCTCCCTCCCACCCTCCACATACTCACCCTCCCACTTACTCACCCTCCAACCTGAGTAGGTGGGAGGGGGACCCGGCGGACCCGGAGAGGAGAGGGGTAAGCCGCGATCGGCGGGCCTCTCCTCCGCTGCTTCGGCGCGCGCCCGGCACCCTCCGGCGCGCGCCAGGTAACTGCTGCGGCCGAGAACGGGCAAATGCTCGAATAAACTCGGCCGCAGCAGTATACACACACACACACACACACATACACACATACGCACACACACACATACATATACACTGAAGCTGGGTGCACACAAGAAAGGAACTATACTCATATAAATAGTAATAAATACTTATCAGAAATCCAGGTGCTGGCAGATAGACAGGGAACACCGGCCAGTCTGTGGGATATACAAAAAGATAGAATCTGCAGCACACTCAAAATGTGGAGCTTACTGTGTGTTATTTACACTCGGTGTCCACAGAGCCAAGCCCACCTAAAGTGTGAGGAGTAGTGCTACCCGCTGTGTATGGCTGTTGGTGCACGTAGGTACCTTCCTGGTCTCCGTCCAGACCAGGTTGTATAGAAGATAAAGGGCCCGCAGGCTGCAACTTGATCCCACTACACAATCTACCAGATCCTCTCTCTCTGCCGGATGCGTCCGCCTCTTGAGGGAGCTCCCACTGGAGGGTGTCCCTTAATTTCAATATGGCCTGTGGTCTGTTCCCAGACTGCAGGCCGCAGGTCACCGCATGGCGTCCTGTCACCGGTGCGCTGGTACTGTAGCGTGCTAAGGGGAGCGTCCCTATATAAGGGCCTTCCCTGCAGCAACTACAACCTTACAGAGCTCAGGGGCCTAGCTGGGACATTGGGGGAGTCTGGCCTAGTCCGTGTGCCACTGGCACCCGGTCACTACCTTCCTCCTCTCTGTCCCTTACACTACTGGTGCGCTACTCCATTTCGTGCCAAACCCTATCTCTGCAACATCCTTAAGGTTCCTGAGACATGTAGTCCTTTGCGGAGCCGTCTTCTTAGATGGCCGCCGCAACTCAGGGTCACTGCGCATGTGCACTCCTTTTCTGCGCATGCGCGATCTTAAAATGGCCGGGTCCGGATGCACATGTGCCCCGCATCACCACTGCGCAGGCGCGAGTCCATCATTGCCACCCCCACCTGACGTAAGGAGGGGGGCTCTGCTACATATGTATGCGTGTGTGTGTATATATAAATATATAAAGTCTTTTGAAATAATTTATTATAGAAGAAATGCAGATTGTTTTATCGAATATTCGCTTATGTGTCCTTAACTGTTGCTGTGATTACACAGAGAGCAAAGAATGCCTTTGAAATGAATGATTAGTGTTTAACCCAAAGGTTGCCCAAATAACATTCCACTAAAAGCACCAAGGGGCCATTATAATATTTATGGAACGGAATGTCATTATTGATTGTCTTCTAGATCCGTCCACTTCTGTTTGTGTCACGTAACCACATGTTCGCTATCCCAAGCAATCATGTTGTCACAATCCTAAAAGACTGGTGACACCAGGGTTAATTGTCCTTTGCATAGAATTTCTCATACCATCACAGTTTTATCAACAGTGTTAAACAGTTTCTGCTATGCATTAAATCTACCTTCTCCATTGCTACTATGGTCTGCAGTAACACAACAGGTACCCAGCAGTCTTCTGCCAGATACAGTCTCTTGGATCTGTTATCACTGAAGATGGTCCCTGGACCGCCACTACAGGCAAAGGGCACCCGCAGCCATCCTAGCTCTTACGCACCTCCCTAGCGGAGGCAGAGGTATTGGTCCACACTCACTCCTCCCCGAAGGGAAGAGCACATGGGTAGGCCCCAATCTCAGGCTCCCCGACGTGTGACCTTCCTTCCTCTGAGGGAAGGAACAACTCCCAAATTTAGGGCAGTCTTGACCTTATGTACAGCCAGAGGGCGGGCACCCCGTTGTCCAGCTACAACAGGATGTACCACCCCCTGCTGTAACTCAAGTGCGGTACCAAACGTGAAGGAGAAAAGCCCCATACCAACTACTGGCAAGCCTGTTAATACCAGGGTTTACTGCCAGCCCATTGGGTAGAATAGTAGCCAGGGGTGACCCCGCTACACTCTCCCTCTGGTGGATTCCCAACGACCTCGCTTGGGTCCTAAATTTTGGGTACCATCTCTGATGAAACCTGAACAAAACACAATAACATTTCACATGAATATCACATTGGTATGCTAGAAGGTATTGGGGTGAGCTCCCCCCCAAAATTTGACGTGGGCTACAGAGTAAGCAGTCCCATATTCTGGTAGGTACTGCACCGACACACTTTATTCGAGCAAATACCCGGTATGTACCTGGCAGATACCTGGAATGCGCCGCTCCTCACCTCTGACAAGCCCCGTTGCATTTGCCTTCCCAGCCTGGGTTCATGCCTGGCTGACGGGCGGCTGATCTGTTAAATGATAATGATTAGGATTTAATAGGCTGCAATGCTTCGCGTGTCTACCAGATGGCATAAATTCATGAATTGTAATGCAGTATATATATATGTACTGTGCAGTATTGCAGCCAGCGGGAATAAAATGCTTCAATCCCTGCCGGAAAATAACTCAATGCACTCGGGCAGAAAACAGTCACAAACCTCAATACACCCGGGTATACCCGAATTCGTGGGACTAGCCGAGCTCGAATAAAGTGTGTCGCCAGTGTATCAATATTTTGCCAATAACATCCGGACACTTTGGAGTGAGAGTTTGTAAATGAAACGGAGCCCAATCTGGTAACAAGCAATTTGTACCCCTGTTGTAGGGAATGGCCTAGCGATTCATAATAAGTAAATCAAACAGGGCTGAACAGTGGAGGTCTCACAACCAGCACTGGACCCCTTGAATACAATCCCGCATATGTGGCCACTACACCTGGGGTAGCTCCGTGAGGAAAGTTTGTACGTCACTCACTTGATCTCGTAGCTCTGTCCGGGTAGGCGTGCTCCGCTGTACATGCAATCTGAAGGAAGGAACCTCTCTGTGAAGGGAGAAGACAAGCAGGCATCGCTGGACAAAAATAGAAGGCTGGACTGTGCTGATGCAAAAAAATGTGTTTATTGGATCATGGACAAAAAAGGGATAGCCCCATGCTACACTCTAACACGTTTCACCCCTGTGGGGCTTTGTCAAAGCCAGTAAAAAAAGCCTTGGTTTAGTTGTTAGTGTTGCTGTATATAACACTATATCTGTTAATATATATTTTCTAATTTATTATAGGTATTGTCAGTAAACCCTGTGTTAAATCCGTAAGTATTGAGTTTTTCAAGATAGCAGAAGATAAGGTGGAGGTGGAGTATGTTTATATGTTAAACCGGATCTAAAACCTATTATAAGGGATGATGTCTATGAAGGGAATGATGAAAATGTAGAGACTTTGTGGATAGAAATTAGCAGTGGAGGTAAAAGTATAAAGAAAATGTTTGTGGGAATATGCTATAAACCACCAAATATCTGTGAGATTGAGGAAGCTAAAATACTTTTGCAAATGGAGAAGGCATCAAAACTGGGTCATGTTTGCATAATGGGGGATTTTAATTATCCAGACATAGACTGGGGCAATGAGATTAGCGTTACAACAAAAGGGAACAGGTTTTTGGGGGTGCTTAAAGACAATTATATGACCCAAATTATTGAGGAACCAACTAGGAGAGGGGCAGTTCTGGATTTGGTCATATCAAACAATGTAGAAGTAATAACAAATATTCAAGTCCTGGAACATTTGGGTAACAGTGATTATAACATGGTCTCATTTTGAAATAAATTATCAAAAAACAGATTACTTGGGTTCAACAAAGACCTTCAACTTTGGAAAGGCAGATTTTAATAAACGGAGGTCTAATCTAGTAGTAATACAACGGGATGATGTTTTTGCAGGGAAAAATGTAGATGATAAATGGGCAGTCTTTAAAACATTGTTAGAAAAGCACACTTATCTGTGTATACCCTTGGGTAATAAGTATAAACGAAATAAGTCAAAACCAATGTGGCTAAATAAACAGGTAGGGGAGGAAATGGACAAGAAGAGGAAGGCGTTTAGATTCTTTAAGTCAGAAGGGGCAATCAAATTAGCAAAAATGGATAATGAAAAAAGGATTGCAATAGAAAGTAAGGTCAACCCTAAAAAAATCTTTAAGTACCTTAATAACAAAAGAATTAGAAAAGAAAATATAGGACCCTTTCAGTGTGAGATGGGTAGGCAGATTATTGGAGATAAGGAAAAAACTGAGGTATTAAACAAATTCTTTGCCTCTGTGTTTACCAAGGAAGAATCAAGTTCAATAGTATTGCCGCAGGAGGAAGCCACAACCTCCATATTAATGAACAATTGGTTAAACTGAGGAAGAAGTTCATAAGCGACTTGAAAAAATTAAAGTAAATAAGGCACCTGGCCCCGATGGCATACATCCAAGAGTTCTCAAGGAGTTAAGCTCAGTAATAGCCAAACCATTATATTTAATATTCAAGGACTCCATTTCCACAGGCTCAGTACCACAAGATTAGCGTAAAGCAGATGTGGTGCCTATATTTAAAAAGGGAGCTAGATCACAACCGGGAGATTACAGACCTGTAAGCCTGACTTCAATAGTAGGGAAACTACTTGAAGGTTTAATACGGGATAATATTCAGGAATACCTAATGGAAAACAAATTATTAGTAATAGTCAGCATGGATTTATGAAGGATAGATCTTGCCAAACTAACCTTATTTGTTTCTTTGAGGAGGTAAGTAGGAATTTAGACCAGGGTAATGCAGTTGATGTGGTCTACTTAGATTTTGCAAAGGCTTTTGATACGGTTTCACACAAGAGGTTGGTGTACAAAATAAAGAAAGTTGGACTCAGTAATAATATATGCACCTGGATTGAAAAACTGGTTAAAGGACAGACAACAGAGGGTTGTAATAAATGGAACTTTTTCAGGTTGGGCTAAAAGTCGTGAGTGGAGTACCTCAGGGATCGGTACTGGGACCCCTGCTTTTTAACTTGTTTATTAATGACCTTGAGGTTGGGATCGAGAGCAAAGTCTCCATCTTTGCTGATGATATTAAATTGTGTAAGGTAATAGAATCAGAGCAGGATGTAATTTCTCTTCAGAAGGACTTGGAGAGACTGGAAACATGGGCAGGTAAATGGCAGATGAGATTTAATACAGATAAATGTAAGGTTATGCATTTGGTATACAAGAATAAAAAGGTGACTTACAAATTAAATGAGATATATTGGGGGAATCCTTGATGGAGAAGGATTTAGGAGTGCTTGTAGACAGCAGGCTTAGCAATAGTGCCCAATGTCATGCAGTAGCTGCAAAGGCAAATAAGATCTTATCTTGCATCAAACGGGCAATGGATGGAATGGAAGTAAACATAATTATGCCCCTTTACAATGCATTAGTAAGACCACACCTTGAATATGGAGTACAATTTTGGGCACCAATCCTAAGAAAAGACATTATGGAGCTAGAGAGAGTGCAGAGAAGAGCCACCAAATTAATAAAGGGGATGGACATTCTAACTTATGAGGAGAGGCAAGCTAAATTAGATTTATTTACATTAGAAAAGAGGCGTCTAAGATGGGATATGATAACTATATACAAATATATTCAGGGACAATACAAGGAGCTTTCAAAAGAACTATTCATCCCACGGGCAGTACAAAGGACTCGGGGCCATCCCTTAAGGTTGGAGGAAAGGAAATTTCACCAGCAACAAAGGAAAGGGTTCTTTACAGTAAGCGCAGTTAAAATGTGGAATTCATTACCCATGGAGACTGTGATGGCAGATACAATAGATTTGTTCAAAAAAAGGTTGGACATCTTTTTAGATGGGAAAGATATACAGGGATATACCAAATAAGTATACATGGGAAGGATGTTGATCCAGGGATTAATCCGATTGCCAATTCTTGGAGTCAGGAAGGAATTAAGTATAGATATAGGATAAAGTATCTGTTGTCTAAATTTAGCATAGGTTGAACTTGATGGATGGAAGTATTTTTTCAGCCTCATCTACTATGTAACTATCTATAACTGTGCATTCCATATAATTAATTATTTGATCCTGTGCCAGGGGTTAAGTTAATGTTTTAATGATATACATATACTAACTAAAAGAAAGGGAGCCAAGATGGAGAAACTGTATAATTAGTGTTTAGTAATTAAAAAATCTGACACCATTTGAGGCATCTCGAGGGTTATGTCCCAGAGATTCTTTGGTAGAATGAAATAGCAGCATAGCACAGGCCTGGACTTCACGGCAGACATTACATAAAAACATTTGTAAGTGAGAAGATGTTTCCTTTTTTTTCCTTTTCAGTACCACACTTTATACAACAGTAATGAGTGCCGCATTTCCAGAGAAATACACAACTCGGATGAGGAACCAAATTTAACAAAGTTTAAAAAGATGGTACGTGAGATGTTTGGGATTGGCAATAAATCTCATTGTTTTTCCTAAGCATACACAGTAGTAAGAATTTTTTATTTGATTATGTAAGTCTACCAAAACCATTAGCCTATACATCCAGAAGTTTCCTGTCTACTGAGAACAATTTATTGGTGATTTTCTTTACATTTTTTTTGCAGGTGGCTAAGCATGAACTTTAGATGCCATTGGTTGAAGAGCTAGCAATCACTTCTGTGCTGTACAACATCGATATTTCTTATGAAATCTGTTTTTAAACTCACTTAATTTCTGAATTAATCAAATAATGGTTTATTGGTGATTTTCTTTACATTTTTTTGCAGGTGGCTAAGCATGAACTTTAGATGCCATTGGTTGAAGAGCTAGCAATCACTTCTGTGCTGTACAACATCGATATTTCTTATGAAATCTGTTTTTAAACTCACTTAATTTCTGAATTAATCAAATAATGGTTTAAAATGTATCTTACAAAAATCATAGTTATTATTTGATACACAATTTTCAACAGAACGCAGACATCTGAAAACAATCATTTAAAGCAGGCCTGCACAACACGCGGCCCGCGGCCCGCCTGCACTCACTGTGCAACCCGCGGCAGCTTTCTGCTCTCCCCCTCCCTCTCCCTCCCAAGTCCACTCACCCGCACCCACCGCGAGCCCGCTGTCACCCTTCCCCGCGAGCCCGCTGTCGCCCTCTCCCCCTCGCAGGGTAGCAGCGCACTCTAGCATTGAGGCACTTCCTTTCCTGCCTGCTGCTTGCTAGAGCGTGCATGCACTCCTGCCTGCTCTGCCGCCGCCTCCTCCACTGCAAGCCAAGGTAGGGGAGGGGAGGGGAGGGTTTGAAGTGCAGGGGGGCTTGATGTGAGGTGCTGGGGGGTTAATGTGAGGTGCTGGGGGCTTGATGTGAGGTGCTGGGGGGGTTAATGTGATGTGCTGGGGGGTTAATGTGAGGTGCTGGAGGGTTAATGTGTGGTGCTGGGGGGATAATGTGTGGTTCTGGGGGCTTGATGTGAGGTGCTGGGGGCTTGATGTGAGGTGCTGGGGGCTTGATGTGAGGTGCTGGGGGCTTGATGTGAGGTGCTGGGGGCTTGATGTGAGGTGCTGGGGGGCTTGATGTGTTGGTGCAGGGGAGGTTGATGTGTGGTGCAGGGGGGTTGATGTGAGGTGCAGGGGGAGTTGATGTGAGGTGCAGGGGGGAGAGTGATGTGAGGTGCAGGGGGGTGTGATGTGTGTGCTGTGCAGGGGGTTATTGTGTGTTTGATGTGGAGGAGTATTATGTGTGAGGGTGAGGGGGAGAGATGGGGGTACGAGAGATAGATAGGGAGTATCGCAAAGGTTGATAGTGAGGGGTTCTGGAGGAGATATGAGGATGATGATGATGAAGGGTGCTTGGGGAGATATATGAGGATGATGAGGATGAGATGCTGGAGGAGAGATGATGAGGATGATTTTACCCGTGCGGCCCAATTTTTTTTTCCTTGGAGCAGTTCGGCCCTTCTCACGTTACGAGTTGTGCAGGCCTGATTTAAAGCAACAACGGCCTGTTTTGATCCCCTATTTGTGGCTGTGGAGGTTGCTCCGAACTAAGGTGTCTCCAAATGTATAATTGCAGCAGTCCTACTATGCCGATTACTCACTTCTGCAAAAATATCATAATGTATCAAGAGGGCTCATAGGTCACAGTCAGTGATTGTCTCGATGGCAGTTTCTATTTGGTGACCTTTTTAAAGAGACAGTTCAACTATTTTTTTTAAGTTGTCTAATGCGAAGAACACATAATAACAAAAAAATTACTGCACCTGAACTTCTGTATTGGTGATGATCAACCGGGTAATCGATGCCTTATCAGTTCCACTGGGAACGTTGAAATCCCGACAGACTACCGGGACCTCTTGGCCAATCAAACTTTAACTTCCTGGGAAAACTATTTGTCCTGTGGTTAGGTTGAACCGCCCTTTTAAGCAAATGAAAATTGAGATACAGTTGTGTAAAAAGGAGTGCTCCTGGTACTAAATTGGCAGTAATCCCTCCCTGCTAGATTCCTTTTTAATATAATTTTTAAAACTAGGTTTCTTTTCTTTATGATAAACCAACAGCAGAGCTCTACATACATGTTATTTGCGTGAGCTTATAAATTGCATCCTTGTGTAGCCCAGTGCCCCTGGCTATGTGTTTCCTGGCCCTAACATGTAAGTCCTGGTAAAGTTCAGGCAGTGTTAGGGTTAAATCCCTCACATGGGCCAGCATGTGAGTTCCCAAAGTCAGGAGTTAATTTGTTGCGGTTTCCAGGTGCAGCTTGGAAACCGTTGGAGCATGTGCCAGGGGGGGGGGGGGGGGGTGGACTCACTGGAGGAGCGCTACCCATTTTACCGGAGCCTAAGAGTGTGACCCACCCCTCGTATATAACATGGCTCCCCTCTAAATTTAGAGAGGTGTGTTCCTGATAGCCTGCTCCTTAGAGAGTTGGTGAAATTCTACTCTTCCCCATCAGGGGGTAGGGGGTTGAGACTAGCCTCAGGGTCCTCAAGCACCTGAGGGGCTTAGTCAGGGAGAATGACCGTGCAAGCTGCTAGGGAAGTGTTCCATGTATGCAGTGTAAAATATATCTCTTGCATGGGAGAAGGAAGGATCAGGACTGGCCTGCCAATAAAATGGTGAACTGTTCCTTGCCTGAGTGTGAATTACTGTGGGACCTCTGGCAGAGCCCTGCAGGATGGAGGCGCTGCACCAAAAGAACCAAATGCCTGTCCTGTTGCTGCTCCTTCTTAGGCTGAGCTCAAACAGAAAGCTACCTTGCTGTGCGTCCGCGCCTCTGTCTGCTGGGCGATGTGTGCTCATCACCCGCAGATAGAATGACACGATTGGATGCAGGACTTTAAAAAAAAAAAAAAAAAGTGTGTGTGTTTGTGATTGGCTGGCGAAGTACTCGTGACGTGGCTGCTGCTTGAAATTACAACTTCAGTTGTCTCCTTCAAATGCAGCGGCGTAAACGCTGTACTTCGCCGCTGTGGGTTGTTTTCAGTTTGAAAACTCCTATAGAACACAGCGAAAAAGTGGCGATCGTGCGCGCGCACGTCACATCGCTTTCTGTCTGAACGAGGCCTAACATCTGTGGAGGCTCAGGGCCTTCTGGAAGACCACAGGTGAGCTACATAGCAGTCCCACACTACCCTGTAACATCAGGTACCAACAGACCTGCCATGGGAGGGTGGGGGGGAAAAAGTGTTACATTTGTAATGAGAATGTAGCTTTACATCACTGGTAACATGTTGAAATGTAATGTTTAATGTTCATCCGCATCTGGATGAGGGCGTTCTTTATTTACACTAGATAGGTCAGCAAGGCTACGAATGCACAGAAGTGCCTAACCTGCATTTCCCCAAAGGGTCATCCCCACTTTTTAAAAGGTTCTCTCCCGTCCCATTATTTCCACCAACTGCACTGGCATATATTGTTGAGGTTTCCATTTGTGTTACAATGCGTGTTATGAAATAAAAATCAGATGAAATCAATCTGCTTATTAGAGATGTGTCAAACTGTCCAAAATGCATTTGGAAAATGTTAAGATTTTGCCCACACAAGTTCAATTCCATGTGAAACATTTTGCCAGGCTAATGTCACAACATTTCGGATAATAAATAAAATTGCAATGCATACTGACTAAATGCTTGGAGTATCACCGACAAACCTTGACAAAAGCTGTGGATTTTTCTATGACTAAAAGGGTCAATCTTGCATTATTCGTGAACTCATGTGACAGATTCTCACATCTGTGGTGCTTATACATTTGGTACATTAAGCTTCCCTAAATGTGGCACTCTAGGCTTTAATATTTAGGTTTTGTCGCCACCTACTAAGAACTAGGCATGTGTGATAGGTTTTCCGATATTTGTTAATGTAAACTATGCATTGATTTTTTTGGACCTAAATTTCGCAATATGCAGTTGAATGTGTAATCATTTTTGGTCATATTGAAGGTGATCCTCAGGCTCCCAATTCAATATGTTCTGTGAGTGACAAATAAGGTGCGTCTCAATGAGCGCCATGTAATACATGAGGATCTGAATACATCTTTGTTACATTATGTGTCAAATATTATTTTTTTGCCAGATGAATTAAAATCAATATTTTCTTAATTCACACGGGTGTCTGCTTCAAGTATGTTTGTGTTACATTTGGCAGCTCAAAAAAAAAAAACAGTCTTTCAGCTGCAAAACTGGTGCAAGTAGTGTTATAAAAAGCAGAACCAGATTTATCACAGACAAATCTCTTCTATGATAAATCTGGTGCTATTTTTGGTAGAAATGGGATAATATTTTTACGGTATATTACACTGGTTTTAAAGAGACTTTAATTAACCTGATTACTTACAGTATGGAGTAACCACGCACTGTTGATTCCCAAGTAGTAATTTAAAAAAGAAATTGTAATCATGCTTGCGATACCCAAAAATACATTAACAATAAATAAATAAAACCTCATAGATGTGATGGGTCTTCTTCAATCGGAAAGCACTCTGGTGTCGCCGGACCTCTGCACTGTAATGGTTAAGAAATGCCAAACACTGTACAGTATGGGGCAGAGCTCTTTGCAGCTTATATATATAAAAAAAAGGATGATAGAATATGTATTCTCTATAAACAGAAATTAGGAGAATATTTCTGAAATGCCTCACGTTTTCTTAAAAAATGACTAACTACATTTTACCAGTGATACTGTATATACTGTAAACATGTAGTTTTACTGATTGTTTATTTGTTATAGAATTGGATGCCCATTTGCTATTGGAGGGGTATGTATAGGGGCAGTACCACATAGCAGGTCAATTTTTTTTAAAGATGTATCTGTGTCATTGGCTTCCTTATCCTTAGAAAGATTTAATCACCTTGTACTGTAAGTAACAGCTTTACTTATTTACATCCAGTTAAGCAATATGTTTTCTTTGTTACTGCTGTTGATGTGGGTAAACATGGTTCAAATCCCAGTGTCCGCTCAGTGAGACCTTGGGCAGTCACCTCATCTCCCCCAGACTCAGGCACCAACATTTAAGCAGGTGCAGGGCAGGAGCTCTTGTACCTAAAAACACAGCGCTGTTTACACTTATAGCACTAAATAATAAAAAAATATTATTATATTTCTCCGATTTTATTTTGAATGTGTCAAGCTACATGTACAGCAAGCATGTCAAACTCGCGGCCCGCGGGCCACAACGAACATATTTGTGGCCCAGCTCGCCAATATTTAACTCGCGCTGCGCGCACTTTTTGCAAAGGAAAAAAAAACCTTCCCCCTCTCCCGATTGGCTGGCGCGTGTTGGCACTCTGCCAGAATTTTTTTTTGGTCCGGAGCAATCTCTATCCGAGCTTGCATAGTGAGACCCGCCTCTTCCTGCTGCCTGCCTCTTCCTGCTGCATGGAGCAAGTCAGGTGACTACTGCTCCATGCCTGCCTTGCTTCCCCCTTGCCCTCCTGCTCCGATTTCCTCCCCGTTCTGATTTCGTCTGTGTCTGTGTGAGAGCGTGTGTGTCTGAGAGAGAGAGTGTGTGTCTGAGAGAGAGAGTGTGTGTCTGAGAGAGAGTCCACAGAGAGGGAGAGTCCACAGAGAGGGAGTGTCCACAGAGAGGGAGTGTCTGGCAGAATGAGAGTGTCTGGGAAAGAGAGTATCTGGGAGAGAGAGAGTGTCTGGGAGAGAGAGAGAGAGTGTCTGGGAGAGAGAGAGTGTCTGGGAGAGAGAGAGAGAGAGAGTGTCTGGGAGAGAAAGTGTCTGGGAGAGAGAGAGAGTGTCTGGGAGAGAGAGTGTCTGGGAGAGAGAGAGTCTCGGAGAGAGAGAGAGAGAGAGAGAGAGTGTCTGGGAGAGAGAGAGAGTGTCTGGGACAGAGAGAGAGAGAGAGTGTCTGGGAGAGAGAGAGAGTGTCTGGGAGAGAGAGAGAGTCTGGGAGAGAGAGAGTGTCTGGGAGAGAGAGAGAGAGAGAGTCAGAGAGAGAGAGTCAGAGAGTCAGAGATGCCAAGTGTCAGGAAGAAAACATTAATTTTATCGTTTTTTTTATACTGTACTTTTCTAAATAAACCTATGTTTCTATGAAAATTTAAGTTTTTGTTTTTTTGCGGCCCACCTAAACCTAAACCTTGTTTATTTGGCCCGTGTTAGCCTTTGAGTTTGACATGCTTGATGTACAGTAATGCCACTGTCCTGGGTTCACTTTTGTTCTAGGAGGGAACTTGCTCTTTAACACTATTCACCACAATTCAGCGAGGGACAGCTCAAGACAAACTTCAGCAAACAACATTTGGTTTCAGTACTGTAACCTCCTTCTACAGCCAGGTTGCTATTTTAAGAAGCAGACAGTTCCGGTGGCCTTCCCCTCCCGCCTCTTATATGTAGTAGTCCAGGATTAGCCTTTACCTGGACATCTTCATAAGAAGGAGTGGAAGGATGCAGAAACGCATTGTATGGCTCACAGCGGTGCGGCTACTGTTCTGCGGCTCTGTTTTTGTGAGTGAAAATGTTCAGGTTACCAAATGATGCTTCGACATACAGTAATTGGTGTCAACATACTACATATAACAACAATATAGTGTGAAAACAAGTAGTGCTACTGCTTGGCTCACAAAAGCTTCATGCAGCATTACCTACCTCTGTGATAATGAACCTGGTATGTACCTCAACTTTGTTCTTTCTCGTGGCCTCATTTAAATGTTACTCTCTCTATCCACTACAAACTCCTCCCTCCTGGCCCACACCCAATAACACCATACACAATGGACTACTCAAAAGCCTTGCACTATCTACTGAATGCTGGTGGAGGAAAACTCTAAAAACCAGCACACCAACCACCACTCCCTCTAATGGCAAACATCACAAATTTACAACTTACAAACAACTACTCAAATTTCTACTCATACTATTACTCTCTTCAGCAGGTATTATTGAACCTAACCCAGGAACTCCCTTTTCAATGCTGTCCCATACAGCTGAGAATTCCACCTTTAAATTCGAAAAAGGCCTATCTGTCACACATATAAATATCCGGAGCCTGCTGCCCAAACTGGATGAACTAAGGGCATGGTGACTTATGCATAAACCCAAAGCCATCGTTCTCACATAAACTTGGCTAACCCCTAAAACTCCTGATGCAAATATTGCCATTCAGGGATACTCAATTTCTAGGAGAGAGAGGTCAAAGAGGAGAGGAGGTGTGTTATTTTATATTGCAGACACCTTACAATTTACACTGTTAAATTGCGCCCCAAGCCCTCCCTCTTTTGAAATCCTAGTTGACAAAATCTGCCTCCAATTTTCTAAGCCCATCGTGGTTGCTGGCATCCACCACCCCCCTAAAGCCCCTCTACAGTTCCTGACTGATATCACCCAGTTTCTTGGCTCCATTTCCTCTCAGAATGAGAAGAGAGAGTTGCTCTTTCTGCGATACCCACCCTCCACTATGCAGATTCAGAGTACGGGGAGGGGGCACCTACCGTGGGTTACAACTGACCTTATAGCACTCTACCAGTTCAGGGATGCCTTGTGGAAAAGCTACAAAGTAACTGGCACTACCAAGGATCTCAATCGCTACAGATGCCTGCGGAACATGTGCACAAGGCAAACAATACATGAAAAAGCACAATATTACTCTGACAATCTTCTCCAGAATACATCAAACCCAGCTAAATTCTGGAAGGTTATCAACAATATATTCCAGCCTTCTAACCATCAACCTGACCTGACTTACTACAATCTAAGTTCCCACTTGGTGCCTCAGCCATTTCCAAACCAATTGCTTCCATAGTCAACTCTATTCTGTCTGCAGGCCATATCCCTAAGACCTGTAAAACTGCCAGAGTTGTCCCAATTTTCAAAAGTGGGGACAAAAAACACTGTCTCAAACTACAGGCCAATCACTCTTCTCCCAATCCTATCCAAAGTTATGGAAAAATGTGTTCACTCCCAATTAAGCGATTACTATACCAAGACAAATTTCCCTAGCCAATCCCAATCTGACTTTCGCCTTAAACATTCCACCATAACTACCCTGCTAAAAGTTTGCAATGAAATCCAGTGTGGAAAGGAACGGGGACAACTCACTAGTGCAATATTCCTAAATTTTACAAAGGCTTTTGATACTGTTGATCATGTTAACTTGCTTAAGCACCTCCAGTGCTCTGGAATAGGGAAGCATACTTTAAACTGGTTTCATTCCTACCTATCAGGTAGATCCCAACATGTGTCCATCACAGGCTCTAACTTCAATCCATTGCATATCACCTGTTATGTCCCGCAAGGCTCTTTTCTGGGGCCCCTACTCTTCTGTGTTCATCAATGATCTTTCTACAGCTTGTAAGGAAGCTTCAATACACATGTATGCAGATGACACAATCTTATTTGCACACAGCCATAGCCTCTCCGACCGTGATCACATTCTTCAATCTGACTTTTTGAGACTTGAAAATATTACTGTATGCTCATTTGAATGTCTTAGACAGGTCTGCAACCCTGCCTTTCACCATTATGACCCAGCACACAGCACTTCCACTGCAGCAAGGGATTCTGGGAAATGACATGTTTGTATATATATATATCTATATATAAATTTGAAAATCTTCGTTGTGAGTGTCTGGAGACCATTTGAATGGTCCGTCGGTCCGCCCGCCCTCCCACGGCTCTCATTGGCCAGTGTGTCTCGCCCCCCCCATGGCTTTCATTGGTCGGTGTGCTCTAACCTAGGGGTCCCCAACATGGGCGTCCCCCTGGATCCTGGGCCGCCAACAGCGGGGAACAGAGGGCACTGGCGTGACAGGATTTAGCGCGCTCTTCTGCAAAAAAAAAAAAACATCCCTTGTCTTCTGATTGGCTGGCGCGTGTTGGCACGCTGCCAGGATTATTTTTTTTTTGTCCCTCGCAAGCTCTATCTCAGCGGTGCGCAAAACTGGGGGGCGCCAAGTTATTTAGGGGGGGGGCGCAGCCTGTGCGGCGAAACCTGGGGGCAGAGCAGGGGCAGAGCAGAAGATCCGTGCTGTGTTTCCCTGTGCTTGGAGAGGGGGCGGGGCGTCCCTCTGCACACAGACACAAGCCCTTCTCTTCCTAGCTTTACTTGAGTGGGGAGCCGAGTAAGCAGTACAGGTGTGTGTGTGTGTGTGTGTGTGTGTGTGTGTATATATGTATAGTGATGTCACTGTGTGTTTCTATATATATGTATAGTGATGTCACTGTGTGTGTGTGTGTGGTGATGTGTGTGTGTGTGTATATATATATATGTATAGTGATGTCACTGTGTGTATATATATATGTATAGTGATGTCACTGTGTGTGTGTGTGTGTGTGTATATGTATAGTGGTGTGTGTGTGTGTGTGTATATATATATGTATAGTGATGTGTTTGTGTGTGTATATATGTATAGTGATGTGTGTGTGTGTGTGTGTGTGTGTGTGTATATATGTATAATGATGTGTGTGTGTGTGTATATATATATGTATAATGATGTGTGTGTGTATATATATATGTATAATGATGTGTGTGTGTGTGTGTATATATATGTGTAGTGATGTGTGTGTGTGTGTATATGTATAGTGATGTGTGTGTGTGTGTGTGTGTGTATATATATGTATAGTGATGTGTGTGTGTGTGTGTGTGTGTGTGTGTATATATATATATATATATATATATATATATATATATATATATATATAATGTGTAGTGATGTGTGTGTTTTGTGATTGAATGTGTGCTGTGATTGTGTGTGGTGTGGGGGGTGTTGTTTGTGTTGTGATTGATTGTGTGCTTGGCGAGACAAACAAAATTGACATTGAAGCATGCTCAGCAGCAGTCAATGCGCACAACCCCACACCCACACACAAACACAGAAATAGCCCTGATCCATACCCCTCACTCGTGCTTGCAAAATTATGCAGGACACCCTGTGCTCATGCTTGGAGAGTTGGTGATGTCACCACTCTCGGCGGCAGTGTAGACGCAGCCTAATTTTGCAAGCGCGAGCTGTTGAAACATATTTGTATTTACATTGTATATCGTTTAATAAAGGGGGGGGGGGGGGTTCATGTGATTTTGATTACGTCAGGCAGGGGGGGCCCGAGAAATTAAATGGATGAAAAGGGGGGCTCGGCATAAAAAGTTTGCTCACCCCTGCGAGTCTATCTGACCTTGCATAGCGAGGCCCGCCCTTTCCTGCATGGAGCAAGTCAGGTGACTACTGCTCCATGCCACTCTCGCTTCCCCCTTGTCCTCCTGCTCTGATTCCCCCCCCCACCCCTGCTCCGGTCCCCCCTTCCCGTTCCGATTCCCCCCCTGCTCCGGGTCCCCCATTCCCGTTCCGATTCCCCCCCCTGCTCCGATTCCCCCTTGTTGCGAGTGTCTGAGTTTGTGTCTGAGTATGTGTCTGTGTGTGTGTGAGATCAGGGGGGGAGGGAATGAATGTGAGGAGGACGGATTCAGGGAGTGGGTTTGAGTCAGAGGGGCATAATTGATGGAGGGGGGAGAGTGAGGAGACAGGGGGTGTAATAGAGGAAGAGAGGGGTGAGGGGAGAGAGTGAATGAAGAAGAGAGGGGGTAAGAAAGAGATGGGGCTACACCTTGGGACTATCTGCATTAGAGTGGGGTGTGTGGTGTGTGGGGTGTGTGTGTGTCTGAGTCTGAGTGAGAGTCTGAGTGAGAGAGAGTCTGAGAGAGCGAGGGATTCTGAAGGGGAGGGAGTCTGAGGGGGAGAGAGTCTGAGGGGGAGAGTGAGAGTCTGAGAGTGAGAGTCTGAGAGGGAGAGTGAGAGTCTGAGAGGGAGAGGGAGTCTGAGAGGGAGAGTGAGAGTCTGAGAGTGAGAGTCTGAGAGGGAGAGTGAGAGTCTGAGAGGGAGAGGGAGTCTGAGAGGGAGAGTGAGAGTCTGAGAGGGAGAGTGAGATTCTGAGAGGGAGAGTCTGAGAGGGAGAGGGAGAGTCTGAGAGGGAGAGGGAGAGTCTGAGAGGGAGAGTGAGAGTCTGAGAGGGAGAGTGAGTGTCTGAGAGGGAGAGTGAGAGTCTGAGAGGGAGAGTGAGAGTCTGAGAGTGAGAGTCTGAGAGGGAGAGTGAGAGTCTGAGAGGGAGAGTGAGATTCTGAGAGGGAGAGTCTGAGAGGGAGAGGGAGAGTCTGAGAGGGAGAGGGAGAGTCTGAGAGGGAGAGTGAGAGTCTGAGAGGGAGAGTGAGTGTCTGAGAGGGAGAGTGAGAGTCTGAGAGGGAGAGAGAGAGTCTGAGGGGGAGAGTGAGAGTCTGAGAGGGAGAGTGAGAGTCTGAGAGGGAGAGTGAGAGTCTGAGAGGGAGAGTGAGAGTCTGAGAGGGAGAGTGAGAGTCTGAGAGGGAGAGTCTGAGAGGGAGAGGGAGAGTGAGAGTCTGAGAGGGAGAGTGAGAGTCTGAGAGGGAGAGTGAGAGTCTGAGAGGGAGAGGGACAGTCTGAGAGGGAGAGGGAGAGTGAGAGTCTGAGAGGGAGAGTAAGAGTCTGAGAGGGAGAGTGAGAGTCTGAGAGGGAGAGTGAGAGTCTGAGAGGGAGAGTGAGAGTCTGAGAGTGAGAGTCTGAGAGGGAGAGTGAGAGTCTGAGAGGGAGAGGGAGTCTGAGAGGGAGAGTGAGAGTCTGAGAGGGAGAGGGAGATTCTGAGAGGGAGAGTCTGAGAGGGAGAGTCTGAGAGGGAGAGGGAGAGTCTGAGAGGGAGAGTGAGAGTCTGAGAGGGAGAGTGAGTGTCTGAGAGGGAGAGTGAGAGTCTGAGAGGGAGAGGGAGAGTCTGAGAGGGAGAGGGACAGTCTGAGAGGGAGAGGGAGAGTCTGAGAGGGAGAGTCTGAAAGGGAGAGGGAAAGTTTGAGAGGGAGAGTCTGAGAGGGAGAGTCTGAGAGGGAGAGTCTGAGAGGGAGAGTCTGAGAGGGAGAGGGAGAGTCTGAGAGGGGAGGGAGAGGGGGAGAGTCTGAGAGGGGGAGAGTTTGAGAGTTGGAGAGTCTGAGAGGGGGAGAGTCTGAGAAAGGGAGGGTGTGTGTTTGTGTCTGTCTGTCTGTGAATGAATACAGACACCAACCCACAGTCAGTCAGTCACCCAAGTGTCAGTCACACACGAGTCAGTCAGTCAAAGTGTCAGTCACCCACCCCCCCCCCCACAACCACTCTCTCTCTCTGTCTAGTTAACATTATGCCCCCCCCTGAAAACATTTCTGCGGACGCCCATGGTCCCCAACCCCCGGCCACACTGCTGCTGCTGCCTGAGGTGAGGAAATGCTCCCTGGTAGTGGTGGTGTTGGCTGTTGCTGCAGGGGGAGACTTAACTGAGATGTGTGAGTATTTGCCCCCCAGCTCAGTTTTTTACCTCCCCCCCAGCTCAGTTTTTTTGACCCCCCCATCTCCATTTTTTGACCCCCCAGCTCCGTTTTTTGACCCCCCAGCTCCATTTTTGACCCCCCAGCTCCGTTTTTGACTCCCCTGCTCCGTTTTTGACCCCCAGCTTTGTTTCTGACCCCCAGCTCCGTTTTTGACCCACCTAGCTCCGTTTTTGACACCCCCAGCTCCGTTTTTAACCCCCCAGCTCCGTTTTTTACCCCCCAGCTGTTTTTTACCCCCCAGAGTCTGAGAGGGAGAGGGACAGTCTGAGAGGGAGAGGGAGAGTGAGAGTCTGAGAGGGAGAGTAAGAGTCTGAGAGGGAGAGTGAGAGTCTGAGAGGGAGAGTGAGAGTCTGAGAGGGAGAGTGAGAGTCTGAGAGTGAGAGTCTGAGAGGGAGAGTGAGAGTCTGAGAGGGAGAGGGAGTCTGAGAGGGAGAGTGAGAGTCTGAGAGGGAGAGTGAGATTCTGAGAGGGAGAGTGAGAGTCTGAGAGGGAGAGGGAGAGTCTGAGAGGGAGAGTGAGAGTCTGAGAGGGAGAGTGAGTGTCTGAGAGGGAGAGTGAGAGTCTGAGAGGGAGAGGGAGAGTCTGAGAGGGAGAGGGACAGTCTGAGAGGGAGAGGGAGAGTCTGAGAGGGAGAGTCTGAAAGGGAGAGGGAGAGTTTGAGAGGGAGAGTCTGAGAGGGAGAGTCTGAGAGGGAGAGTCTGAGAGGGAGAGTCTGAGAGAGCGAGGGATTCTGAAGGGGAGGGAGTCTGAGGGGGAGAGAGTCTGAGGGGGAGAGAGTCTGAGGGGGAGAGAGTCTGAGGGGGAGAGAGTCTGAGGGGGAGAGAGAGAGTCTGAGGGGGAGAGTGAGAGTCTGAGAGGGAGAGTGAGAGTCTGAGAGGGAGAGTGAGAGTCTGAGAGGGAGAGTGAGAGTCTGAGAGGGAGAGTGAGAGTCTGAGAGGGAGAGTGAGAGTCTGAGAGGGAGAGTGAGAGTCTGAGAGGGAGAGTCTGAGAGGGAGAGGGAGAGTGAGAGTCTGAGAGGGAGAGTGAGAGTCTGAGAGGGAGAGTGAGAGTCTGAGAGGGAGAGGGACAGTCTGAGAGGGTGAGTGAGAGTCTGAGAGGGAGAGTAAGAGTCTGAGAGGGAGAGTGAGAGTCTGAGAGGGAGAGTGAGAGTCTGAGAGGGAGAGTCTGAAAGGGAGAGGGAGAGTTTGAGAGGGAGAGTCTGAGAGGGAGAGTCTGAGAGGGAGAGTCTGAGAGAGCGAGGGATTCTGAAGGGGAGGGAGTCTGAGGGGGAGAGAGTCTGAGGGGGAGAGAGTCTGAGGGGGAGAGAGTCTGAGGGGGTGAGAGTCTGAGGGGGAGAGAGAGAGTCTGAGGGGGAGAGTGAGAGTCTGAGAGGGAGAGTGAGAGTCTGATAGGGAGAGTGAGAGTCTGAGAGGGAGAGTGAGAGTCTGAGAGGGAGAGTGAGAGTCTGAGAGGGAGAGTGAGAGTCTGAGAGGGAGAGTCTGAGAGGGAGAGTGAGAGTCTGAGAGGGAGAGGGAGTCTGAGAGGGAGGGAGAGTGAGATTCTGAGAGGGAGAGTCTGAGAGGGAGAGGGAGAGTCTGAGAGGGAGAGGGAGAGTCTGAGAGGGAGAGTAAGAGTCTGAGAGGGAGAGTGAGAGTCTGAGAGGGAGAGTGAGAGTCTGAGAGGGAGAGTGAGAGTCTGAGAGTGAGAGTCTGAGAGGGAGAGTGAGAGTCTGAGAGGGAGAGGGAGTCTGAGAGGGAGAGTGAGAGTCTGAGAGGGAGAGGGAGATTCTGAGAGGGAGAGTCTGAGAGGGAGAGTCTGAGAGGGAGAGGGAGAGTCTGAGAGGGAGAGTGAGAGTCTGAGAGGGAGAGTGAGTGTCTGAGAGGGAGAGTGAGAGTCTGAGAGGGAGAGGGAGAGTCTGAGAGGGAGAGGGACAGTCTGAGAGGGAGAGGGAGAGTCTGAGAGGGAGAGTCTGAAAGGGAGAGGGAAAGTTTGAGAGGGAGAGTCTGAGAGGGAGAGTCTGAGAGGGAGAGTCTGAGAGGGAGAGTCTGAGAGGGAGAGGGAGAGTCTGAGAGGGGAGGGAGAGGGGGAGAGTCTGAGAGGGGGAGAGTCTGAGAGGGGGAGAGTTTGAGAGTTGGAGAGTCTGAGAGGGGGAGAGTCTGAGAAAGGGAGGGTGTGTGTTTGTGTCTGTCTGTCTGTGAATGAATACAGACACCAACCCACAGTCAGTCAGTCACCCAAGTGTCAGTCACACACGAGTCAGTCAGTCAAAGTGTCAGTCACCCACCCCCCCCCCCACAACCACTCTCTCTCTCTGTCTAGTTAACATTATGCCCCCCCCTGAAAACATTTCTGCGGACGCCCATGGTCCCCAACCCCCGGCCACACTGCTGCTGCTGCCTGAGGTGAGGAAATGCTCCCTGGTAGTGGTGGTGTTGGCTGTTGCTGCAGGGGGAGACTTAACTGAGATGTGTGAGTATTTGCCCCCCAGCTCAGTTTTTTACCTCCCCCCCAGCTCAGTTTTTTTGACCCCCCCATCTCCATTTTTTGACCCCCCAGCTCCGTTTTTTGACCCCCCCAGCTCCATTTTTGACCCCCCAGCTCCGTTTTTGACTCCCCTGCTCCGTTTTTGACCCCCAGCTTTGTTTCTGACCCCCAGCTCCGTTTTTGACCCACCTAGCTCCGTTTTTGACACCCCCAGCTCCGTTTTTAACCCCCCAGCTCCGTTTTTTACCCCCCAGCTGTTTTTTACCCCCCAGAGTCTGAGAGGGAGAGGGACAGTCTGAGAGGGAGAGGGAGAGTGAGAGTCTGAGAGGGAGAGTAAGAGTCTGAGAGGGAGAGTGAGAGTCTGAGAGGGAGAGTGAGAGTCTGAGAGGGAGAGTGAGAGTCTGAGAGTGAGAGTCTGAGAGGGAGAGTGAGAGTCTGAGAGGGAGAGGGAGTCTGAGAGGGAGAGTGAGAGTCTGAGAGGGAGAGTGAGATTCTGAGAGGGAGAGTGAGAGTCTGAGAGGGAGAGGGAGAGTCTGAGAGGGAGAGTGAGAGTCTGAGAGGGAGAGTGAGTGTCTGAGAGGGAGAGTGAGAGTCTGAGAGGGAGAGGGAGAGTCTGAGAGGGAGAGGGACAGTCTGAGAGGGAGAGGGAGAGTCTGAGAGGGAGAGTCTGAAAGGGAGAGGGAGAGTTTGAGAGGGAGAGTCTGAGAGGGAGAGTCTGAGAGGGAGAGTCTGAGAGGGAGAGTCTGAGAGAGCGAGGGATTCTGAAGGGGAGGGAGTCTGAGGGGGAGAGAGTCTGAGGGGAGAGAGTCTGAGGGGGAGAGAGTCTGAGGGGGAGAGAGTCTGAGGGGGAGAGAGTCTGAGGGGGAGAGAGAGAGTCTGAGGGGGAGAGTGAGAGTCTGAGAGGGAGAGTGAGAGTCTGAGAGGGAGAGTGAGAGTCTGAGAGGGAGAGTGAGAGTCTGAGAGGGAGAGTGAGAGTCTGAGAGGGAGAGTGAGAGTCTGAGAGGGAGAGTGAGAGTCTGAGAGGGAGAGTCTGAGAGGGAGAGGGAGAGTGAGAGTCTGAGAGGGAGAGTGAGAGTCTGAGAGGGAGAGTGAGAGTCTGAGAGGGAGAGGGACAGTCTGAGAGGGTGAGTGAGAGTCTGAGAGGGAGAGTAAGAGTCTGAGAGGGAGAGTGAGAGTCTGAGAGGGAGAGTGAGAGTCTGAGAGGGAGAGTCTGAAAGGGAGAGGGAGAGTTTGAGAGGGAGAGTCTGAGAGGGAGAGTCTGAGAGGGAGAGTCTGAGAGAGCGAGGGATTCTGAAGGGGAGGGAGTCTGAGGGGGAGAGAGTCTGAGGGGGAGAGAGTCTGAGGGGGAGAGAGTCTGAGGGGGAGAGAGTCTGAGGGGGAGAGAGAGAGTCTGAGAGGGAGAGTGAGAGTCTGAGAGGGAGAGTGAGAGTCTGATAGGGAGAGTGAGAGTCTGAGAGGGAGAGTGAGAGTCTGAGAGGGAGAGTGAGAGTCTGAGAGGGAGAGTGAGAGTCTGAGAGGGAGAGTCTGAGAGGGAGAGTGAGAGTCTGAGAGGGAGAGGGAGTCTGAGAGGGAGAGTGAGAGTCTGAGAGGGAGAGTGAGATTCTGAGAGGGAGAGTCTGAGAGGGAGAGGGAGAGTCTGAGAGGGAGAGGAGAGTCTGAGAGGGAGAGTGAGAGTCTGAGAGGGAGAGTGAGTGTCTGAGAGGGAGAGTGAGAGTCTGAGAGGGAGAGGGAGAGTCTGAGAAGGAGAGGGGACAGTCTGAGAGGGAGAGGGAGAGTCTGAGAGGGAGAGTCTGAAAGGGAGAGGGAGAGTTTGAGAGGGAGAGTCTGAGAGGGAGAGTCTGAGAGGGAGAGTCTGAGAGAGCGAGGGATTCTGAAGGGGAGGGAGTCTGAGGGGGAGAGAGTCTGAGGGGGAGAGAGTCTGAGGGGGAGAGAGTCTGAGGGGGAGAGAGTCTGAGGGGGAGAGAGAGAGTCTGAGGGGGAGAGTGAGAGTCTGAGAGGGAGAGTGAGAGTCTGATAGGGAGAGTGAGAGTCTGATAGGGAGAGTGAGAGTCTGAGAGGGAGAGTGAGAGTCTGAGAGGGAGAGTGAGAGTCTGAGAGGGAGAGTCTGAGAGGGAGAGGGAGAGTGAGAGTCTGAGAGGGAGAGTGAGAGTCTGAGAGGGAGAGTGAGAGTCTGAGAGGAGAGGGACAGTCTGAGAGGGAGAGGGAGAGTGAGAGTCTGAGAGGGAGAGTAAGAGTCTGAGAGGGAGAGTGAGAGTCTGAGAGGGAGAGTGAGAGTCTGAGAGGGAGAGTGAGAGTCTGAGAGGGAGAGTGAGAGTCTGAGAGGGAGAGGGAGTCTGAGAGGGAGAGTGAGAGTCTGAGAGGGAGAGTGAGATTCTGAGAGGGAGAGTCTGAGAGGGAGAGGGAGAGTCTGAGAGGGTGAGGGAGAGTCTGAGAGGGAGAGTGAGAGTCTGAGAGGGAGAGTGAGTGTCTGAGAGGGAGAGTGAGAGTCTGAGAGGGAGAGGGAGAGTCTGAGAGGGAGAGGGACAGTCTGAGAGGGAGAGGGAGAGTCTGAGAGGGAGAGTCTGAAAGGGAGAGGGAGAGTTTGAGAGGGAGAGTCTGAGAGGGAGAGTCTGAGAGGGAGAGTCTGAGAGGGAGAGTCTGAGAGGGAGATGGAGAGTCTGAGAGGGAGAGGGAGAGGGGGAGAGTCTGAGAGGGGGAGAGTTTGAGAGGGGGAGAGTCTGAGAGGGGGAGAGTCTGAGAAAGGGAGGGTGTGTGTTTGTGTCTGTCTGTCTGTGAATGAATACAGACACCAACCCACAGTCAGTCAGTCACCCAAGTGTCAGTCACACACGAGTCAGTCAGTCAAAGTGTCAGTCACCCACCCCCCCCCCCCACAACCACTCTCTCTCTCTGTCTAGTTAACATTATGCCCCCCCCTGAAAACATTTCTGCTGACGCCCATGGTCCCCAACCCCCGGCCACACTGCTGCTGCTGCCTGAGGTGAGGAAATGCTCCCTGGTAGTGGTGGTGTTGGCTGTTGCTGCAGGGGGAGACTTAACTGAGATGTGTGAGTATTTGCCCCCAGCTCAGTTTTTGACCTCCCCCCCAGCTCAGTTTATTTGACCCCCCCATCTCCATTTTTTGACCCCCCAGCTCCGTTTTTTGACCCCCCAGCTCCATTTTTGACCCCCCAGCTCCGTTTTTGACTCCCCTGCTCCGTTTTTGACCCCCCAGCTTTGTTTCTGACCCCCAGCTCCGTTTTTGACCCACCTAGCTCCGTTTTTGACACCCCCAGCTCCGTTTTTAACCCCCCCAGCTCCGTTTTTTACCCCCCAGCTATTTTTTACCCCCCAGAGTCTGAGAGGGAGAGGGACAGTCTGAGAGGGAGAGGGAGAGTGAGAGTCTGAGAGGGAGAGTAAGAGTCTGAGAGGGAGAGGGAGAGTCTGAGAGGGAGAGTAAGAGTCTGAGAGGGAGAGGGAGAGTCTGAGAGGGAGAGGGAGAGTCTGAGAGGGAGAGGGACAGTCTGAGAGGGAGAGGGAGAGTCTGAGAGGGAGAGTCTGAAAGGGAGAGGGAGAGTTTGAGAGGGAGAGTCTGAGAGGGAGAGTCTGAGAGGGAGAGGGACAGTCTGAGAGGGAGAGGGAGAGTCTGAGAGGGAGAGTCTGAAAGGGAGAGGGAGAGTTTGAGAGGGAGAGTCTGAGAGGGAGAGTCTGAGAGGGAGAGTCTGAGAGGGAGAGTCTGAGAGAGCGAGGGATTCTGAAGGGGAGGGAGTCTGAGGGGGAGAGAGTCTGAGGGGGAGAGAGTCTGAGGGGGAGAGAGTCTGAGGGGGAGAGAGTCTGAGGGGGAGAGAGAGAGTCTGAGGGGGAGAGTGAGAGTCTGAGAGGGAGAGTGAGAGTCTGATAGGGAGAGTGAGAGTCTGAGAGGGAGAGTGAGAGTCTGAGAGGGAGAGTGAGAGTCTGAGAGGGAGAGTCTGAGAGGGAGAGGGAGAGTGAGAGTCTGAGAGGGAGAGTGAGAGTCTGAGAGGGAGAGTGAGAGTCTGAGAGGGAGAGGGACAGTCTGAGAGGGAGAGGGAGAGTGAGAGTCTGAGAGGGAGAGTAAGAGTCTGAGAGGGAGAGTGAGAGTCTGAGAGGGAGAGTGAGAGTCTGAGAGGGAGAGTGAGAGTCTGAGAGTGAGAGTCTGAGAGGGAGAGTGAGAGTCTGAGAGGGAGAGGGAGTCTGAGAGGGAGTCTGAGAGGGAGAGTGAGATTCTGAGAAGGAGAGTCTGAGAGGGAAAGGGAGAGTCTGAGAGGGAGAGGGAGAGTCTGAGAGGGAGAGTGAGAGTCTGAGAGGGGAGAGTGAGTGTCTGAGAGGGAGAGTGAGAGTCTGAGAGGGAGAGGGAGAGTCTGAGAGGGAGAGGGACAGTCTGAGAGGAGAGGGAGAGTCTGAGAGGGAGAGTCTGAAAGGGAGAGGGAGAGTTTGAGAGGGAGAGTCTGAGAGGGAGAGTCTGAGAGGGAGAGTCTGAGAGGGAGAGGGAGAGTCTGAGAGGGAGAGGGAGAGGGGGAGAGTCTGAGAGGGGGAGAGTCTGAGAGGGGGAGAGTTTGAGAGGGGGAGAGTCTGAGAGGGGGAGAGTCTGAGAGAGGGAGGGTGTGTGTTTGTGTCTGTCTGTCTGTGAATGAATACAGACACCAACCCACAGTCAGTCAGTCACCCAAGTGTCAGTCACACACGAGTCAGACAGTCAAAGTGTCAGTCACCCCCCCCCCCACAACCACTCTCTCTCTCTGTCTAGTTAACATTATGCCCCCCCCCTGAAAACATTTCTGCGGACGCCCATGGTCCCCAACCCCCGGCCACACTGCTGCTGCTGCCTGAGGTGAGGAAATGCTCCCTGGTAGTGGTGGTGTTGGCTGTTGCTGCAGGGGGAGACTTAACTGAGATGTGTGAGTATTTGCCCCCCAGCTCAGTTTTTTACCTCCCCCCCAGCTCAGTTTTTTTGACCCCCCCATCTCCATTTTTTGACCCCCCAGCTCCGTTTTTTGACCCCCCAGCTCCATTTTTGACCCCCCCAGCTCCGTTTTTGACTCCCCTGCTCCGTTTTTGACCCCCCAGCTTTGTTTCTGACCCCCAGCTCCGTTTTTGACCCACCTAGCTCCGTTTTTGACACCCCCAGCTCCGTTTTTAACCCCCCCCCAGCTCCGTTTTTTACCCCCCAGCTGTTTTTTACCCCCTCGACACACACAGTTACACACACACACACAGCGACAGACACACTGACAGACACAGTGACATCCCCCTTCCCCCACCGCCCCTGCCTTCTTCCTCCCGCCCCTGCCTTCCTCCTCCCGCCTCTGCCTTCCCCCCTCCCCGCCCCTGCTTTCTTCCCCTCCACACCTGCCTTTCTCCCCCCCATCCCTGCCTTCCTCCCCCACGGCGCTCGAGGGTGGTACTGTGCTAGCCACTTGTGATGTTGAGTCATTATATTCCAACATCCATCACAATGATGGGTTACGTGCAGCGCGGTACTATCTTTCGAGGAGCGGCATGATCCCTGAGTTAGTAGAATTTTTGTTGGATCTTTTACAATTTATTTTGACCCACAATTATTTTCTTTTCAAGTGTCAATTTTATTTACAGATCAGGGGATCGGCGATGGGTGCCACTTGCGCACCCTCCTATGCCAACCTATTTTTAGGTCTTTGGGAAAGGGAAGTGGTCTTTGTGGACGATTTAGACTCCAGGGCTAGGCAGGTAATTCTCTGGTTGAGGTTCCTTGATGATATCCTCATCTTCTGGGATGGTTCGCCATGGGACCTGGGGATTTTCATTGATGGCCTCAACCAGAATCAATGCAACATCAAGCTCACGTCTGTCTCCAAAGCAGGGGTGTGCAGCGCACAGCAGTAATGAGGAGGAGCAGGTCTTGCAGTAAAATAGTCCTTTATTAATAATTCATGGTGTGGGACAACAGCAAACCTTCAACGCGTTTCGTTCAAAGGAACTTTATCAAGAAGTGCTGTGCATATTAAAAACAACAATTTAAATACAGCTGACTGCCTGATTTTCGCGCCAAATCGTGACGTCATAATTGCGTTTTAACCAATAAAAATCGTGGTCCTCGCGCATGCGCGCGGCGCCAAACTCTATGGTAAACTCTATGGTTATACTGATCCTCGCGCATGCGCGCGGCGCCAGACACTGTGAATAAACTTATTTCCTTATCCATTCCCCGCGCATGCGCGCGGCGCCAGAATGTCAGGCATCCCACTGCTCATGCCAGCCGTGTATACAGCAGGAGACATACGCCCCTCCGTATTCAATAAATGATATTGAATGGGCTGGAACCACCTTTATAATGGAATCAATACTTTTTTTACTCACGCACAATTATTTTCTTTTTGATCACAAATTTTATTTGCAACTTCGGGGGACGGCAATGGGGACAAGTTTTGCCCCCTCTTATGCCAACCTCTTTATGGGGTGGTGGGAGAATAACTTCATTTTTGGTAGCACAAACTCTTATAGACACAATATCATTTTTTATAAACGTTTTATTGACGACCTTATTTTTATTTGGCACGGGAGCACTGACACTTTATTAGAATTTATAGAATACTTGAATAATAACACTTTTGATATTAAACTCACTATTGATTATCATACTCATCACATTAGCTACCTGGACATTCTATTTTACATTGACATCAACCAAAAAATACAATCGGACATTTATAAGAAACCAAATTCTCGAAATTCATTTCTTAGAGCGGACAGTTGCCACCCCAGATCTGTAATTAAGGGAATACCCAAAGGACAGTACCTCAGACTGAGGCGGAACTGTTCTACTCTTGACAGCTTCGTGACTCAGTCTGATGAACTGACAAACAAATTTATTGAGAGGGGATATGACCGGGAGACCCTCCAAACTACACTACAGGAAGTCAAAGAAATTGAACGAGAAACAGTTATGCCGTCCGTGTCCAGAGCAGGGAGGGGAGGCCAACACACTAAAACAACAAGAATAGACAATAAAAAAGACGGAACGTGTCCGTTGTTCATCTCACAATATAATAAATCAAGCAGTCAAGTAAATAAAATTGTTAGAAAACATTGGGAATTGTTAAGGATGGATCCCATTCTTAAGGAATACACAGACACGGGTCCCAAATTCGTATATAGACGAGCCAAGACATTAGCAACATTTTTATCCCCAAGTGTAGTATCAACACCAGTTAAGAGTTCAGATCATTTCTTGACCAAAGGATCCTTCAGATGTAATCACTGTAACATGTGTCAATTCATGAAACCGGCACGACATATCTTTTCCCACAGTCCACATAAACGCCACACTATACACAATTTTATTAATTGTAATACCACATTTGTAGTGTATCTCATCAATTGTGGCTGTGGGAGGAGATATGTTGGTAGGACCACAAGGGCACTAAAAATTAGGATGCAAGAACATTGCAGGTTGATACGTAAAAATGACAAGGAACACCCTGTATCAAAACATTTTTCGGAATGTGAACAAGGCGGCATCAGTAACTTCTCATTTGTGGGTATTGAGAAGATATTCAGAAAAGAAAGAGGGGGTAACATTGTAAAAACATTAGACTGTAGAGAATCCTATTGGATATTCACATTAAGAACAAGGTTCCCTGAGGGAATAAATATAGAATGGAACATTAACCATTTCCTTAAATGAATGTAATGGTTTCGGGTAAAACATTATATATACCATACCTTAAATCTATAAATAGATGAGAGAAACATAACTAAGTCCTTTTATTGGGATTCATTTTCATATCCCTACAAAATATTCATTATGACCAAAAATTAGTATACACCTCTATGAATATAATCAAGATTCTATATAGATCACTCTTGTTATTGGTAATAACCATAATCAGTACTTTAGAATCGTCTAGATAGGCTTCTGAGTCAGGTCAAGGTGCTCAAATTAAAAATTTAATCTAAAAATATACATGTATAATACTCCACCATTGATAGGAATACATTGAGTAACAAAACGAGAAATTCATATGACCATCATTTTCATCCATCAGGGCATGCAATTTGCTGTTGCTTAAATTAGGCACAAGATACATTGTTGTTTTTAAAATGTTTTATTATTTGATTTGATCATTTAATATATTTTTGGATTAATATAATTTTTAATAATAAATTGTCTTGTTATATGTTTTTTTACAATATATCACATATATATTTTTTGTTTACAAAAGTATTTATGATGACTTGAATGTATATTTATATACTCACATTTTTGCCTATATGTCATTTTATTATAATATAGCTTACTGCCTTCCAGCCCATTCAATATCATTTATTGATTTTTTGTGTTTCATACCTCAATCCCCTGTCCTCTGTTCCCTGACAGGGATTGATTTAATTAATTATTTAAGTTGTGAATCCATTGCGCATGCGCGGACCATGGAGGAGGGGGAATCACCACGCATTGGCCAGAGGCGTGTTTCAGCACGAAGACCCGCCCGGAGGGGCGTATGTCTCCTGCTGTATACACGGCTGGCATGAGCAGTGGGATGCCTGACATTCTGGCGCCGCGCGCATGCGCGGGGAATGGATAAGGAAATAAGTTTATTCACAGTGTCTGGCGCCGCGCGCATGCGCGAGGATCAGTATAACCATAGAGTTTACCATAGAGTTTGGCGCCGCGCGCATGCGCGAGGACCACGATTTTTATTGGTTAAAACGCAATTATGACGTCACAATTTGGCGCGAAAATCAGGCAGTCAGCTGTATTTAAATTGTTGTTTTTAATATGCACAGCACTTCTTGATAAAGTTCCTTTGAACGAAACGCGTTGAAGGTTTGCTGTTGTCCCACACCATGAATTATTAATAAAGGACTATTTTACTGCAAGACCTGCTCCTCCTCATTACTGCTGTGCGCTGCACACCCCTGCTTTGGATCTACACCCTATACGGCTGCACGCTTTGGAAGGGAGACTGGGAAAAAAAAAAAAAAAAGAATATTACAGTGAGTACTAACCTGGGGCTACCTAATGAGGAAAGAGAGGGCTGTCTTTTGGCAACCCAATCTAACCTTCAAGGTACCTTATGCCCACTTAAAGGCACAGTACTAAGAGCAAAACTGTTATTACCCAGCATATACTCCCTTCCTTTAATACAGCCCCAGCACTTTGAGCACCATCATACAACTTACAATTATGCTTCACCTTATGGTAGCTCGTGCATAAGTGGACTGGTGATGAATTAAGGAATTTGTTATATGAATATATACAATCGTTTGTTCTACATAGGAGCAGGTCTGTGCATTTCTTCAATTGTTTTATGGACATTGATTCACATTATTTGTGGGCACCTAAATGGATGATATAGAGGATCTACAAGAGAATACAACCCCAGTTGCATACACTTTTAATTGTGGAGATGATACAGGTAGAAAGAAAAAAGCCCTCCGAGTCTTTGAAAATGTAGTAGAAACCGACACAAATGATATCTGTGATTTAAAAATATATTTCCAAAAGTTAGAAAGATTGTTGATCTACAAAACCCGAATCTGGTGGGACATTGTAGCTACAGAGAATTACCTTAAAATGAAAAGAATTCCACGGGGCCTTAGAATGAAGAAAGCACCAACATTTGGTTTCCCTGACAAAAATTTTGAAGAACAGTGGATCACCATGCTGAACACCTGTTCCTTTGGCCTAATGGAATTAATTTTGCAACATAAGATCAAAGAGAAATCAACACTAGACACACAGATTAAAGAGCTTCAGGATAAGCTTCGGAGATTCAAGGACATTGAGGGCTTTACTAAATATGACCAGATATTAGCCAAGACAGTGGAGGAGGCTGAAAGAGAAATCATGATACGTAAACAAAACAAATATGATCGTGATCGTATAGATTACGAAAAAAATCAAATCTACAACTGGCAGAGGACTGTTCCTGTGTTTGACCGTTTTTCAAGGGATACATCTAACAATCAATCACGTAGATCAACCCCAAGTAGATCTATCTTAAAAACCAGTAACTTTGACTATCAGAGTGGGGACTCAGAACTGTCTGATGTGGAGACTACATCACACTCTGTCTCATTTATGGATATGGAAAACAGATCCAACAATACTCAACGGGGGAATACTGATCATCCCAGAGATGAGAGGCGTCCGTCAGATGGCATGGCATCCCGGGGGGAATCTACAGCTTCTAAAGCGAGTGATACTTACCAAACTGATCAACAGTCAAAAAACTATCTTATGTTCAGGAGAGACGAAAGAGGACAAGGAGGGGGGGGAAGAAAAGACACGGGAGGCAAGAGAGCAAACAAAAGAAAGAAGAATTATTAATATGTACCAATAATGTTATCAATATCTCTGGTATAGAGTTGTCCCCTGCTGAGACCTCACTCCTTAATAAAGGATTAAAATATGCTCCCACTATGGACATCGATCTCTTTGGTGTAGTGGTCGATGTCCATAAGTTTGTGCGTAAACTTACCTTAAGAAAATTTTTCCATCACTCAAATAGTGGAGGTGGGCCTCAGACGGCGACAACTCCAGGGGATTCACTTTGTGATTCAACCATATGTGAAATAACCAATCCTTCTTGCTCACCACCCTCCTTCCCCAATACAGGAACTGTTGCCTCATTTAGAGATGATTGTATACTTAGGGACATGGAAGATCTCTTTTTAGAAGGTAACACTTTAGAAGACACGCAAACACACATTTTAGGAGACTGGGAATCCAAACTCAGGGAGAAATCTATATTTTATCCCACATTTGCTAAAGGTCCATATCTGAATATGTTTGAGAACCTTGTGGTCCGTGATCTCAGATTGTTGGCTCAGGGCTTTTCCTTTTCTCCTTCTAGGTATGACAACCTTAATAAGGAGGAGAGAATTGCCATTAAGTCACTACAGGAAAATTCGATGTTAGTAATAAAGAATGCAGACAAAGGGGGTGCTGTGGTGGTACAGAGTAGGACTGACTACTTCAAGGAGGCATTTCGCCAACTTGGAGATGTGTCCTCCTATTCTGTGCTACCACGGGATCCCACAGACTGTTTTTTGAGGGAACTCCTTGAGCTTATAGATCTGGGGACAGCCACACATGTTTTGACTAAAAATGAATCAGACTTTATCATTAATCACCACCCTATCATTCCCATATACCACCATCTCCCAAAGATCCATAAGACATTGGTCGACCCTCCTGGTCGGCCAATAGTCTCTAGCATTGGATCTTTGGGAGATGGTTTGTCTCAATATGTGAATGCATACTTGCAACCCTTTGTTAGGAACTTGCCCTCCTTTGTTCTGGACTCGGGGGACCTTCTAACTAAATTACAACATATTAGTTGGAATCAGGACTACCTGTGGGTCACTATGGATGTGGTCTCCCTGTACTCAATCATTCAACATGATCTGGGCATGACAGCTGTCCGCCATTTTATAGAATGTCCAGGTAGCTCAATACTTACAACCACCTTTATAATGGAATCAATACTTTTTTTACTCACGCACAATTATTTTCTTTTTGATCACAAATTTTATTTGCAACTTCGGGGGACGGCAATGGGGACAAGTTTTGCCCCCTCTTATGCCAACCTCTTTATGGGGTGGTGGGAGAATAACTTCATTTTTGGTAGCACAAACTCTTATAGACACAATATCATTTTTTATAAACGTTTTATTGACGACCTTATTTTTATTTGGCACGGGAGCACTGACACTTTATTAGAATTTATAGAATACTTGAATAATAACACTTTTGATATTAAACTCACTATTGATTATCATACTCATCACATTAGCTACCTGGACATTCTATTTTACATTGACATCAACCAAAAAATACAATCGGACATTTATAAGAAACCAAATTCTCGAAATTCATTTCTTAGAGCGGACAGTTGCCACCCCAGATCTGTAATTAAGGGAATACCCAAAGGACAGTACCTCAGACTGAGGCGGAACTGTTCTACTCTTGACAGCTTCGTGACTCAGTCTGATGAACTGACAAACAAATTTATTGAGAGGGGATAGACCGGGAGACCCTCCAAACTACACTACAGGAAGTCAAAGAAATTGAACGAGAAACAGTTATGCCGTCCGTGTCCAGAGCAGGGAGGGGAGGCCAACACACTAAAACAACAAGAATAGACAATAAAAAAGACGGAACGTGTCCGTTGTTCATCTCACAAAATTGTTAGAAAACATTGGGAATTGTTAAGGATGGATCCCATTCTTAAGGAATACACAGACACGGGTCCCAAATTCGTATATAGACGAGCCAAGACATTAGCAACATTTTTATCCCCAAGTGTAGTATCAACACCAGTTAAGAGTTCAGATCATTTCTTGACCAAAGGATCCTTCAGATGTAATCACTGTAACATGTGTCAATTCATGAAACCGGCACGACATATCTTTTCCCACAGTCCACATAAACGCCACACTATACACAATTTTATTAATTGTAATACCACATTTGTAGTGTATCTCATCAATTGTGGCTGTGGGAGGAGATATGTTGGTAGGACCACAAGGGCACTAAAAATTAGGATGCAAGAACATTGCAGGTTGATACGTAAAAATGACAAGGAACACCCTGTATCAAAACATTTTTCGGAATGTGAACAAGGCGGCATCAGTAACTTCTCATTTGTGGGTATTGAGAAGATAATCAGAAAAGAAAGAGGGGGTAACATTGTAAAAACATTAGACTGTAGAGAATCCTATTGGATATTCACATTAAGAACAAGGTTCCCTGAGGGAATAAATATAGAATGGAACATTAACCATTTCCTTGAGCAAAACAATGAAATTAACCCCTCCAAAAGCGCTAACCTACACTAAACTAAGTGATAACAATTTGTGCTAAAACAACGATAAGTGCTCGTGCAACATCAAAATGATAACAAAATGACTTGCACAATGCTGTGAGAAAAAAAGAAAAAAAAGCAGCTAGGTGACAATAATAACAGGTAATTCCAAAACCTGATACAAAACAGTGAACAAACAAATATAAAGTCCCCAGCGCTAAAGTCCAAGATACCGTGATCTTTAAGGCAGTCTCTAGTCTTTAAGATGGTGGTTGGGCTCTGGTTTAGATGCTCCAGATGGGATAGATGTCCTTGATGTAGATGGATACACCGTCTGAAATAACAGATAAGCAGACACACCTGATTGCGCAGTGTGTTATAGCAATCAGAGCCCTATCTGAGATGTGAAAGAATCCTACTCACATAATCAACGCCAATATGTTCAGTGGAGAGGATCTGTGCTTGCTCCCCTTCTAATCCGCTCCTCACACGAACCCCACGTGGAGACAGCTTACAGGAGACAGCTTACAGGATACACCCTCTATCTTCAATGGCGTCGGGGAAGCGTCCGTTAACGACACCTCCACCAATGTGAGACAGGAATACGTACAAGATAGTGTAGTATGAACAGACCTTTAATGCTTAAAACACTATAAAACGTAATAAAATACACTCACATGGTGCAATAACAGATGGTATTGCTCAATATGCCGTCCGCAGCTTGCATTTCCTAACACCACACCGGAGAGTATCACTGCACACAGACACGCTGTCGACTTGGCGTGTGACGTCAGTGCTTTAGGAAGCTCTCCCTGCAGCAGGACTACAGTGGCTGGGATGGTTCAATGACTAAGCTCCTCCTCCCTACGCGTTTCGTGACACGTGGTCACTTCGTCAGGGGATGGTGGAGCTTAGTGTGTGATGCCTTATATGCAAACCCAAATGGAGAGATCCTCCTACTAGGGGTGGGGCTTAGCTGCACTTAGCTCTAACCCTGGTAAAGGAAAAAAGAAGCCAAATAAGCAAGATCAAAGAGATCAAAGTTTGCATAAAAGTTTTCCAGAAGAACAACACCACGTAGGGTATGAATATAGGGACAGATCTCCGGTTGACAGAAAACATGAGGGCCATCACTATCGTGAAAGATCACCTTTAGATAGGACCCATAGAGATAACTATGAGACAAATACTCAAAATAAAAATTCTTTTTTAGAACAACGCCAGGGCAGAGCACCAATGCGGGAACCGTGGAGAGACACAAGAGTCAAACCAGACAGGCACAAACAAGTAAGGGTAGAAAAGAAAAGGCAGAGATTGGAAGAGTTCGAGGAAAAAGAGGAGGCACAAGGAAGAGAAAGGGAAAAAAGAAGGCCAAACCAGAAAAGGGATTGGTAAAGAGCAATGTGTTTAATATAAGTAGCATTGATCTTAAACCTGTAGAGCTAGATGTGCTATCTCGAGGGTTGAACTTTGCCCCAGTAAGCGGACCCAACATGTTCAACATCTATGTTGATGTCCATAGATTTCTGAGGAAAATTTCCCTCAAGAAATACTATCTTAAGGACGCAGTAAGTAGATCTGTGATACTACCCAACACCAATCCAATAGTGACAAAACCTCCCCTCACTCCCTTTAAAAAACCGTCCACCTTCTACCCAAGAGGTATGAAGGGAAACTTTGTAGATACCTTTGCCGAAATGGTAATTTCTGACTTAGAGGAAGCCAGTAATGATTTCAAATGCCGCAAACAAAACCTAAGTAAGGAAGAAAAGGCAGCAGTTAAATCTCTTGAGTCCAATTCCCAGATAGTAATTAAATCAGCCGACAAAGGGGGAGGAGTCGTGGTGATGAACTCCTCTTATTACAGAGAGGAATCCCTTAGAATTCTGGAAGATAACGCCACCTATCAGGTATTAGAGTCCAATCCAACAGACTCTTTCAGAGAAGAGATGGCAACTCTTTTGGATCAGGGTCTTCGGGATGACATTATTAGCACCAGGGAAATGGAATTCATTATGATTGAACAGCCCAGAATCCCAGTGTTTTATTTCATCCCGAAGATCCACAAGAGTCTCACCAGACCCCCTGGTCGCCCAATAATTTCTGGGATCCGGTCCCTCACCTCCAACCTTTCCCAATTCCTAGATCATCTACTTCAAAAATATGTAATACAGGTCCCGTCGTATTTAAGGGATACATCGCAGGTATTAAATCTTGTACAGGACCTAACGTGGGGGGAAGATATGTGCTGGGTTACCTGCGATGTGGTCTCGTTGTATACGATCATTGACCATCAGATGGGACTAGATGCTATCAAAAGAGTCCTAGAACAGGATATTGGAGTGGATGAGAAGTTAAAAAATTTCATTCTAGATGGAATCAGGTTTATTCTGACGCATAATTTCTTCAGCCATGACCACAGGTTCTTCCTCCAGACGTGCGGCACTGCAATGGGCACCAGGTTTGCACCTAGTTATGCAAACTTGTTTATGTCCATTTGGGAGGAGGACCATATCAGGTCCTCCAACCCATTTGGTGCAAACCTGGTGCTCTGGAAAAGATACATCGACGATGTGCTATGTGTCTGGAGGGGGCCACTGGACCAACTGGAGGAATTCAAATTATATTTGAACGACAATACGCGGAATCTTAGATTCACGTTCAATCAGGATAAAACTTCAATAAACTTTCTTGACCTCTCCCTTTATGTAGTAAATGGCATCATTCACACTAAAACCTTCCATAAAGAGGTTGATGCCAACACTTACCTTTTGGCATCCAGTCACCATCACCCCAATTGGTTGCGTAACATCCCCAAGGGGCAAGCACTTAGAATTAGGAGGAATTGTTCGGAAAACTCTGTGTACCAACAGCAAATTAAGGAGTTGAAAACCAAATTCATCGAACGGGAGTATAAAAACCAAGAATTGGATCTTGCGATCAAAGAGGTTAATAAAACTGATAGAGCGTCCTTGCTGTGTGGAAAAGAGAAAACGGCTGAGAATGGTCAGGCCAAGTTTCCATTTTTCATCACACAGTATAGTGGTATAGCTCCCATTATATCTAAGACGCTGATCAAACATTGGGGTATTCTCCAAAGAGATCCAATTCTTAAGAGCATCCTACCCAGTAAACCTAAAATAGTGTTTAAAAGAGCAAAGAATTTGAAATCCTCCTTATCACCTAGCTGTCCATTAGATGGCCTGAGAGATCACCATGTAACATGGCTAAATGATCTTAAAGGCTACTATACATGCCAAAGCTGTATTGGTTGTAAACACAGTAAAAAAACAAAGACTTTTAAATCTAATGTGACAGGAAAAAACTTTGACATAAAAACCTTCATCAATTGTAAAACAAATTTCTGTGTCTATTTGCTGGAATGCCCGTGCGGACTCCAATATGTGGGCCGCACGGGGAGACCCCTCAAACGAAGGTTCGCAGAACATGTTTACAATATTAAGAGGGGTCTCGAGACACATAGTGTCTCAAACCATTTCAGAATACACCACCAACAGAGTCCAGAGGGTTTAGTATGTATAGGGATTGATAATCCCAAAAGCAGTTGGCGTGGGGGGGACAGGCTCAATAAAGTCTCCAAAAGAGAAAGTTATTGGATCTACACACTTAAGACCTTGACCCCCCTAGGCCTTAACATTGAGTTTGACCTTGCAGCCTTTTTGAAGGACTCTTAATCTATCCTTGCCAAGCAGAGTGGGATATTTTATGTAAAACATTCAGGGATTGCATTTATTGAATATATTAATTTTATAAAATGTGATCTATACCATGATAATTCATGGCTGTTTATATATAAGTATGATTGTTTTATTATTTTATTTTATTTGTTCTTAATTTATCCGTTGTATTGTTCTCATTCATTGCATAATATGAGGGTGTTTATATGCAGTATGGCAAGGCATTAACCCCGATCACGCTGTTAGTGTCAGAGCTGATCCTCCTTGATCAACATTGCAGCTAAGCCCCACCCCTAGTAGGAGGATCTCTCCATTTGGGTTTGCATATAAGGCATCACACACTAAGCTCCACCATCCCCTGACGAAGTGACCACGTGTCACGAAACGCGTAGGGAGGAGGAGCTTAGTCATTGAACCATCCCAGCCACTGTAGTCCTGCTGCAGGGAGAGCTTCCTAAAGCACTGACGTCACACGCCAAGTCGACAGCGTGTCTGTGTGCAGTGATACTCTCCGGTGTGGTGTTAGGAAATGCAAGCTGCGGACGGCATATTGAGCAATACCATCTGTTATTGCACCATGTGAGTGTATTTTATTACGTTTTATAGTGTTTTAAGCATTAAAGGTCTGTTCATACTACACTATCTTGTACATATTCCTGTCTCACATTGGTGGAGGTGTCGTTAACGGACGCTTCCCCGACGCCATTGAAGATAGAGGGTGTATCCTGTAAGCTGTCTCCTGTAAGCTGTCTCCACGTGGGGTTTGTGTGAGGAGCGGATTAGAAGGGGAGCAAGCACAGATCCTCTCCACTGAACATATTGGCGTTGATTATGTGAGTAGGATTCTTTCACATCTCAGATAGGGCTCTGATTGCTATAACACACTGCGCAATCAGGTGTGTCTGCTTATCTGTTATTTCAGACGGTGTATCCATCTACATCAAGGACATCTATCCCATCTGGAGCATCTAAACCAGAGCCCAACCACCATCTTAAAGACTAGAGACTGCCTTAAAGATCACGGTATCTTGGACTTTAGCGCTGGGGACTTTATATTTGTTTGTTCATTAACCATTTCCTTAAATGAATGTAATGGTTTCGGGTAAAACATTATATATACCATACCTTAAATCTATAAATAGATGAGAGAAACATAACTAAGTCCTTTTATTGGGATTCATTTTCATATCCCTACAAAATATTCATTATGACCAAAAATTAGTATACACCTCTATGAATATAATCAAGATTCTATATAGATCACTCTTGTTATTGGTAATAACCATAATCAGTACTTTAGAATCGTCTAGATAGGCTAACTCTGAGTCAGGTCAAGGTGCTCAAATTAAAAATGTAATCTAAAAATATACATGTATAATACTCCACCATTGATAGGAATACATTGAGTAACAAAACGAGAAATTCATATGACCATCATTTTCATCCATCAGGGCATGCAATTTGCTGTTGCTTAAATTAGGCACAAGATACATTGTTGTTTTTAAAATGTTTTATTATTTGATTTGATCATTTAATATATTTTTGGATTAATATAATTTTTAATAATAAATTGTCTTGTTATATGTTTTTTTACAATATATCACATATATATTTTTTGTTTACAAAAGTATTTATGATGACTTGAATGTATATTTATATACTCACATTTTTGCCTATATGTCATTTTATTATAATATAGCTTACTGCCTTCCAGCCCATTCAATATCATTTATTGATTTTTTGTGTTTCATACCTCAATCCCCTGTCCTCTGTTCCCTGACAGGGATTGATTTAATTAATTATTTAAGTCGTGAATCCATTGCGCATGCGCGGACCATGGAGGAGGGGGAATCACCACGCATTGGCCAGAGGCGTGTTTCAGCACGAAGACCCGCCCGGAGGGGCGTATGTCTCCTGCTGTATACACGGCTGGCATGAGCAGTGGGATGCCTGACATTCTGGCGCCGCGCGCATGCGCGGGGAATGGATAAGGAAATAAGTTTATTCACAGTGTCTGGCGCCGCGCGCATGCGCGAGGATCAGTATAACCATAGAGTTTACCATAGAGTTTGGCGCCGCGCGCATGCGCGAGGACCACGATTTTTATTGGTTAAAACGCAATTATGACGTCACGATTTGGCGCGAAAATCAGGCAGTCAGCTGTATTTAAATTGTTGTTTTTAATATGCACAGCACTTCTTGATAAAGTTCCTTTGAACGAAACGGGTTGAAGGTTTGCTGTTGTCCCACACCATGAATTATTAATAAAGGACTATTTTACTGCAAGACCTGCTCCTCCTCATTACTGCTGTGCGCTGCACACCCCTGCTTTGGATCTACACCCTATACGGCTGCACGCTTTGGAAGGGAGACTGGGAAAAAAAGAATATTACAGTGAGTACTAACCTGGGGCTACCTAATGAGGAAAGAGAGGGCTGTCTTTTGGCAACCCAATCTAACCTTCAAGGTACCTTATGCCCACTTAAAGGCACAGTACTAAGAGCAAAACTGTTATTACCCAGCATATACTCCCTTCCTTTAATACAGCCCCAGCACTTTGAGCACCATCATACAACTTACAATTACACGTCTGTCTCCAGTCAGGTCTCGGTGGAATTCTTAGATCTCAGAATCTCTCTCAGCAATGATGGGTATATAGAGACGGACATATTTCGTAAAAAGACAGCTACAAATTCTATTCTTCATGCAAGCAGCGGTCACCCATCTCATCCGATCAAAAGCATACTGGTGGGAGAGTTTCTGAGACTAAGATGTAATTGCTCTAAGGCAAATTATATATATCAATGGCTGCAGAAATGACCACAAGATTTCTACAACGTGGTTATAGTAGAACATCTATTAAACGGGCAAGGCGAATCAGTGAGGCTAGATCTCGTTCTTCTCTCTTGGTTGCAGGGGAGGACAATAAGGTGGAACCTGTTCAAAAATTCAGATTCATTGCCACATATGACAAAAATTGGCGAAGCTACCGCAGAGCAATTCAAAAACATTGGCATCTCTTACGATCTGATGCAGATTTATGCCAAGTACTGGGACCATCGGTTGAACTGGTAAGCCACAAAGCTCCGAACTTACGAGATAAATTAGATCGGAGCCATTACAGAGCCCCGGGGGGGACTGCCCATTTTCTCTCCAAAAACCTTGCATCAGGATTTCTGGCATGCAGAAATTGTTCTGCGTGCCAGTATATGAATAACACCTCTACATTTTCAAATTCATATAAATCCAAGACATTCAACATCAGAATACCCCTTAATTGTAAGAGCAAGGGAGTAATACAAGCATGTCAAACTCGCGGCCCGCGGGCCACATGCGACCCACAACGCACATATTTGCGGCCTAGCTCGCCAATATTTAACTGGCGCTGTGCGTGCTTTCTGAAAAGGAAAAAAAAGAAAACCTCCCCCCTCTCCCGATTGGCTGGCGCGTGTTGGCACTGTGCCAGAATTTTTTTTTGGTCCGGAGCAATCTCTATCCGAGCTTGCATAGTGAGACCCGCCTCTTCCTGCTGCCTGCCTCTTCCTGCTGCATGGAGCAAGTCAGGTGACTACTGCTCCATGCCTGCCTTGCCTCTCCCTTGCCCTCCTGCTCCGATTTCCTCCCTGTTCTGATTTCGTCTGTGTCTGTGTGAGAGCGTGTGTGTCTGAGAGAGAGAGTGTGTGTCTGAGAGAGAGAGTGTGTGTCTGAGAGAGAGAGTGTGTGTCTGAGAGAGAGTCCACAGAGAGGGAGAGTCCACAGAGAGGGAGAGTCCACAGAGAGGGAGTGTCCACAGAGAGGGAGTGTCCACAGAGAGGGAGTGTCCACAGAGAGGGAGTGTCTGGGAGAATGAGAGTGTCTGGGAGAGAGAGAGAGAGAGTCTGGGAGAGAGAGAGTGTCTGGGAGAGAGAGAGAGAGTGTCTGGGAGAGAAAGTGTCTGGGAGAGAGAGAGTGGTGGGTGTGGGAGTTTGAGCTTGCTGGGTATCTGTGTTAACCTTTGTCTCTTTGGAGGCTGTGGCACCTCCCCCCAGAGCTCACTCCTCCTCCTTCACCCTTTTAACTTGGAAGGTCATTTCACTTGCTGCAGGAACAAGACCCATTATGGTTTCCCCTCTCACAGAGGTAAAAGGAAGTGTTCACAGAGTAGTGTAGGACCTGCATTATTTTGGTTATACCTTGACGTTGGTATGCAGGCTTATGACGCCTTTGGCCAAAGGGTTAACTAAATAACCAATTATTATTATTGAAGTATTTTACTTTATATGTTTTGTCAATTGGATGCAGCATTGGGCACCCCCTGTCTCTTGGGAGAGAGAGAGTGTCTGGGAGAGAGAGAGAGAGAGAGAGAGAGTGTCTGGGAGAGAGAGAGAGTGTCTGGGAGAGAGAGAGAGAGAGAGTGTCTGGGAGAGAGAGAGAGAGAAGAGTGTCTGGGAGAGAGAGAGTCTGGGAGAGAGAGAGTGTCTGGGAGAGAGAGAGAGAGTGTCTGGAGAGAAGTGTCTGGGAGAGAGAGAGTGTCTGGGAGAGGAGAGAGAGAGTGTCTGGGAGAGAGAGAGAGTGTCTGGGAGAGAGAGAGAGAGAGAGTGTCTGGGAGAGAGAGAGAGTCAGAGAGAGAGAGTGTGTTTCTGAGAGAGAGAGTGTGTCTGAGAGAGAGAGTGTGTGTCTGAGAGAGAGTCCACAGAGAGGCAGAGTCCACAGAGAGGGAGTGT
>NC_134483.1:336486069-336598736 GCF_040206685.1 Ascaphus truei | reverse complement strand
GAGAGAGAGATAGTGTCTGGGAGAGAGAGAGTGGTCTGGGAGAGAGAGAGAGAGTGTCTGGAGAGAGAGAGTGTGTCTGGGAGAGAGAGAGAGAGAGATGAGAGAGAGAGAGTGTCTGGGAGAGAGAGAGTGTCTGGGAGAGAGAGAGTGTGTGTGTCTGGGAGAGAGAGAGAGTGTGTCTGGGAGAGAGAGTGTCTGGGAGAGAGAGTGTCTGGGAGAGTGATAGAGTGTGTCTGGGAGAGAGAGAGAGAGAGTGTCTGGGAGAGAGAGAGAGTGTCTGGGAGAGAGAGAGTGTGTCTGGGAGAGAGAGAGAGAGAGTGTCTGGGAGAGAGAGAGAGAGAGAGTGTCTGGGAGAGAGAGAGTGTCTGGGAGAGAGAGAGATAGTGTCTGGGAGAGAGAGAGATAGTGCCTGGGAGAGAGAGAGGTCTGGGAGAGAGAGAGAGTGTGTCTGGGAGAGAGAGAGTGTGTCTGGGAGAGAGAGAGTGTCTGGGAGATAGAGTGTCTGGGAGAGAGAGAGAGAGTGTGTGTCTGGGAGAGAAGGAGAGAGAGAGTGTCTGGGAGAGAGAGAGAGAGAGAGAGAGAGAGAGAGAGAGAGAGAGACAGCGTCTGGGAGAGAGAGAGAGAGAGAGAGAGAGAGAGAGAGAGAGAGTGTCTATGAGAGAGAGAGAGAGAGTGTCTGGGAGAGAGAGAGTGTCTGGGAGAGAGAGAGTGTGTCTGGAGAGAGAGAGAGTGTGTCTGGGAGAGAGAGAGAGAGTGTCTGGGAGAGAGAGAGTGTCTGGGAGAGAGAGAGTGTCTGGGAGAGAGAGAGAGTGTCTGGAGGAGAGAGAGAGTGTGTCTGGGAGAGAGAGAGAGAGAGAGAGAAGAGAGAGTGTCTGGGAGAGAGAGAGAGAAAGAGAGAGTGTCTGGGAGAGAGAGAGTCTGGGAGAGAGAGAGAGTGTCTGGAAGAGAGGGAGAGTCTGGGAGAGAGAGAGTTTGTCTGGGAGAGTGTCTGGGAGAGAGAGAGTGTATCTGGGAGAGAGAGTGTCTGGGAGAGAGAGTGTCTGGGGAGAGAGAGAGTGTGTGTCTGAGAGAGTGTGTGTCTGAGAGAGAGAGAGTGTCTGGGAGAGAGAGAGAGTGTCTGGGAGAGAGAGAGTGTCTGGAAAGAGAGAGTGTGTGTCTGGGAGAGAGAGAGAGAGAGTGTCTGAGAGAGAGAGAGAGTGTCTGGGAGAGAGAGTCTGGGAGAGAGAGAGAGTGTGTCTGGGAGAGAGAAAGAGAGAGAGTGTCTGGAGAGAGAGAGTGTGTTTGGGAGAGAGAGAGAGTGTCTGGGAGAGAGAGTGTCTTGGAGAGTGAGAGTGTCTGGAGAGAGAGAGAGAGAGTGTCTGGGAGAGAGAGAGAGAGTGTCTGGGAGAGAGAGAGTGTCTGGAGAGAGAGAGTGTCTGGGAGAGAGAGAGAGTTTCTGGGAGAGAGAGAGTGTCTGGGAGAGTGAGAGTGTGTCTGGGAGAGAGAGAGTGTGTGTCTGGGAGGGAGAGAGAGAGTGTCTTGGATAGAGAGAGAGTGTCTGGGAGATTGAGAGAGTGTCTGGGAGAGAGAGAGAGAGAGAGAGTGTCTGGGAGAGAGAGAACGTGTCTGGGAGAGAGTGTCTGGGAGAGAGAGAGAGTGGTCTGGGGGGAGGAGAGAGAGAGAGAAAGAGTGTGTGTCTGGGAGAGAGAGAGAGAGAGCGTCTGGGAGAGAGAGAGTATCTGGGAGAGAGAGAGAGAGAGAGAGAGAGAGAGTGTCTGGGATAGTGAGAGAGTGGTGTCTGGGAGAGAGAGAGTGTCTGGGAGAGAGAGAGAGTGTCTGGGAGAGAGAGAGAGTGTCTGGGAGAGAGAGAGAGTGTGTCTGGGAGAGAGAGAGTGTCTGGGAGAGAGATAGAGAGTGTCTGGGAGAGAGAGAGAGTGTCTTGGAGAGAGAGAGAGTGTCTTGGAGAGAGAGAGAGTGTCTGGAGAGAGAGAGTGTCTGGAGAGAGAGAGAGAGTGTCTGGGAGAGAGAGAGAGTGTCTGGGAGAGAGAGAGTGTCTGTGAGAGAGAGAGAGAGTGTGTCTGGTAGAGAGAGAGAGTCTGGGAGAGAGAGAGAGTGTCTGGAAGAGAGGGAGAGTCTGGGAGAGAGAGAGAGTTTGTCTGGGAGAGTGTCTGGGAGGAGAGAGAGAAAGAGAGAGAGAGTGTGTCTGGGAGAGAGAGTGTCTGGGAGAGAGAGAGAGAGAGAGAGATAGAGTCTGGGGAGAGAGAGAGTGTCTGGAGAGAGAGAGAGTGTCTGGGAGAGAGAGAGTGTGTCTGGGAGAGAGAGAGAGAGTGTCTGGGAGAGAGAGAGTGTCTGAGAGAGAGAGAGAGGTGTGTGTCTGGGAGAGAGAGAGAGAGAAAGTGTCTGGGAGAGAGAGAACGTGTCTGGGAGAGAGTGTCTGGGAGAGAGAGAGTGTCTGGGAGAGAGAGAGAGAGAAAGAGTGTGTGTCTGGGAGAGAGAGAGAGAGCGTCTGGGAGAGAGAGAGTATCTGGGAGAGAGAGAGAGAGAGAGAGAGAGAGAGTGTCTGGGATAGTGAGAGAGTGTGTCTGGAGAGAGAGAGTGTCTGGTGAGAGAGAGAGAGTGTCTGGGAGAGAGAGAGAGTGTCTGGGAGAGAGAGAGAGTGTGTCTGGGAGAGAGAGAGTGTCTGGGAGAGAGATAGAGAGTGTCTGGGAGAGAGAGAGAGTGTCTTGGAGAGAGAGAGAGTGTCTTGAGAGAGAGAGAGTGTCTGGAGAGAGAGAGAGTGTCTGGGAGAGAGAGAGAGAGTGTCTGGGAGAGAGAGAGAGTGTCTGGGAGAGAGAGAGTGTCTGTGAGAGAGAGAGAGAGTGTGTCTGGTAGAGAGAGAGAGTCTGGGAGAGAGAGAGAGTGTCTGGAAGAGAGGGAGAGTCTGGGAGAGAGAGAGAGTTTGTCTGGGGAGAGTGTCTGGGAGAGAGAGAGAAAGAGAGAGAGAGTGTGTCTGGGAGAGAGAGTGTCTGGGAGAGAGAGAGAGAGAGAGAGATAGAGTCTGGGAGAGAGAGAGTGTCTGGGAGAGAGAGAGAGTGTCTGGAGAGAGAGAGTGTGTCTGGGAGAGAGAGAGAGAGAGAGAGAGAGTGTCTGGGAGAGAGAGAGTGTCTGAGAGAGAGAGAGAGTGTGTGTGTCTGGAGAGAGAGAGAGAAAGTGTCTGGGAGAGAGAGTGTCTGGGAGAGAGAGTGTCTGGGAGAGAGAGTGCCTGGGAGAGGGATAGAGTGTGTCTGGGAGAGAGAGAGTGTCTGTGTGAGAGAGAGAGAGAGAGAGAGAGAGAGAGAGAGTGTGTCTGGGAGAGAGAGAGAGAGTCTGGGAGAGAGAGAGTGTCCTGGAAGAGAGGGAGAGTCTGGGAGAGAGAGAGTTTGTCTGGGAGAGTGTCTGGGAGAGAGAGAGAGAGAGAGAGAGAGAGAGAGAGAGAGAGAGAGAGAGAGAGAGAGAGAAAGAGAGAGAGAGAGAGTGTGTCTGGGAGAGAGAGAGTGTCTGGGGAGAGAGAGTGTCTGGGAGAGAGAGAGTGTGTGTCTGAGAGAGTGTGTGTCTGAGAGAGAGAGAGAGTGTCTGGGAGAGAGAGAGAGTGTCTGGGAGAGAATGTGTGTCTGGGAGAGAGAGAGAGAGAGAGAGAGAGAGAGTGTCTGAGAGAGGAGAGAGAGAATGTCTGGGAGAGAGAGAGAGTATGTCTGGGAGAGAGAGAGAGTATGTCTGGGAGAGAGAGAGAGAGAGAGAGATAGAGTGTCTGGGAGAGAGAGAGAGAGAGAGAGAGAGATAGTGTCTGGGAGAGAGAGAGTGTCTGGGAGAGAGAGAGAGAGTGTCTGGGAGAGAGAGAGTGTGTCTGGGAGAGAGAGAGAGAGAGAGAGAGAGAGAGTGTCTGGGAGAGAGAGAGTGTCTGGAGAGAGAGAGAGTGTGTGTGTGTCTGGGAGAGAGAGAGAGTGTGTCTGGGAGAGAGAGTGTCTGGGAGAGAGAGTGTCTGGGAGAGTGATAGAGTGTGTCTGGGAGAGAGAGAGAGAGAGTGTCTGGGAGAGAGAGAGAGAGTGTCTGGGAGAGAGAGAGTGTGTCTGGGGAGAGAGAGAGAGAGAGTGTCTGGGAGAGAGAGAGAGAGAGAGTGTCTGGGAGAGAGAGAGAGTGTCTGGGAGAGAGAGAGATAGTGTCTGGGAGAGAGAGAGATAGTGCCTGGGAGAGAGAGAGTGTCTGGGAGAGGAGAGAGAGAGTGTCTGGGGAGAGAGAGAGTGTGTCTGGGAGAGAGAGAGTGTCTGGGAGATAGAGTGTCTGGGAGAGAGAGAGAGAGTGTGTGTCTGGAGAGAAGGAGAGAGAGTGTCTGGGAGAGAGAGAGAGAGAGAGAGAGAGAGACAGCGTCTGGGAGAGAGAGAGAGAGAGAGAGAGAGAGAGAGAGAGAGAGAGAGAGAGAGTGTCTATGAGAGAGAGTGAGTGAGTGTCTGGGAGAGAGAGAGAGTCTGGGAGAGAGAGAGTGTGTCTGGGAGAGAGAGAGAGTGTGTCTGGGAGAGAGAGAGAGAGTGTCTGGAGAGAGAGAGTGTCTGGGAGAGAGAGAGTGTCTGGGAGAGAGAGAGAGTGTCTGGAGGAGAGAGAGAGTGTGTCTGGGAGAGAGAGAGAGAGAGAGAGAAAGAGAGAGTGTCTGGGAGAGAGAGAGAGTGTCTGGGAGAGAGAGAGTGTCTGGGAGAGAGAGAGTGTGTGTCTGGGAGAGAGAGAGAGAGTGTCCTGGAGAGAGAGTGTCTGGAGAGAGAGTGTCTGGGAGGAGAGAGAGAGAGAGAGAGAGAGAGAAGAGAGAGATAGTGTCTGGGAGAGAGAGATTGTCTGGGAGAGAGAAGAGAGAAGAGAGTGTCTGGGAGAGAGAGAGAGAGTGTCTGGGAGAGAGAGAGAGTGTCTGGAGAGAGAGAGAGTGTCTGGGGAGCGAGAGAGTGTGTCTGGGAGAGAGAGAGTGTGTGTCTGGGAGAGAGAGAGAGTGTCTGGGAGAGAGAGAGAGAGTGTCTGGGAGAGAGAGAGTGTGTCTGGGAGAGAGAGAGAGTGTCTGGGAGAGAGAGAGTGTGTGTCTGGGAGAGAGAGAGAGTGTCTGGGAGAGAGTGTGTCTGAGAGAGTGTCTGGGAGAGAGGAGTGTCTGGGAGAGAGTGTCTAGGAGAGAGAGAGAGAGAGAGAGAGAGAGAGAGATAGAGAGAGAGAGAGAGAGAGAGAGAGAGAGAGAGAGAGAGAGAGATAGTGTCTGGGAGAGAGAGATTGTCTGGGAGAGAGAGAGAGAGAGAGAGTGTCTGGGAGAGAGAGAGAGTGTCTGGGAGAGAGAGAGAGTGTCTGGAGAGCGAGAGAGTGTGTCTGGGAGAGAGAGAGTGTGTGTCTGGGAGAGAGAGAGAGTGTCTGGAGAGAGAGAGAGAGTGTCTGGGAGAGAGAGAGAGTGTGTCTGGGAGAGAGAGAGAGAGAGAGAGACAGTGTCTGAGAGAGAGAGAGAGAGTGTCTGGGAGAGAGAGAGTGTCTGGGAGAGAGAGAGAGTGTGTCTGGGAGATAGAGAGTGTCTGGGAGAGAGAGAGAGAATGTGTCTGGGAGAGAGAGAGAGTGTCTAGGAGAGCGAGAGAGTATGTCTGGGAGAGAGAGAGTGTCTGGGAGAGAGAGTGTCTGGGAGAGAGAGAGAGAGAGAGTGTCTGGGAGAGAGAGAGAGAGTGTCTGGGAGAGAGAGAGAGTGTCTGGGAGAGAGAGAGAGTGTCTGGGAGAGAGAGAGTGTCTGGAGAGAGAGAGTGTCTGGGAGAGAGAGAGTGTGTCTGGGAGAGAGAGAGAGTGTGTGTCTGGGAGGGAGAGAGAGAGTGTCTTGGAGAGAGAGAGAGAGAGTGTCTGGGAGATTGAGAGAGTGTCTGGGAAGAGAGAGAGAGTGTCTGGGAGAGAGAGAGAGAGAGTGTCTGGGAGAGAGGACGTGCTGGGAGAGAGTGTCCTGGGAGAGAGAGAGAGTGTCTGGGAGAGAGAGAGAGAGAGAGAGTGTGTGTCTGGGAGAGAGAGAGAGTGTCTGGGAGAGAGAGAGTGTCTGGGAGAGAGAGAGAGAGAGTGTGTCTGGAGAGTGAGGGAGTGTGCCTGGAGAGAGAGAGTGTCTGGGAGAGAGAGAGAGTGTCTGGGAGAGAGAGAGAGTGTCTGGGAGAGAGAGAGTGTGTCTGGGAGAGAGAGAGTGTCTGGAGAGAGATAGAGAGGTCTGGAGAGAGAGAGTGTCTGGGAGAGAGAGAGAGTGTCTGGGAGAGAGAGAGAGAGGTGTCTGGAGAGAGAGAGTGTCTGGGAGAGAGAGAGAGAGTGTCTGGAAGAGAGAGAGTGTCTGGAGAGAGAGAGTGTCTGTGTGTGAGAGAGAGAGAGTGTGTCTGGGAGAGAGAGAGAGAGTCTGGGAGAGAGAGAGAGTGTCTGGAAGAGAGGGAGAGTCTGGGAGAGAGAGAGTTTGTCTGGGAGAGTGTCTGGGAGAGAGAGAGAGAGAGAAGAGAGAGAGAGTGTATCTGGGAGAGAGAGTGTCTGGGAGAGAGAGTGTCTGGGAGAGAGAGAGTGTGTGTCTGAGAGAGTGTGTGTCTGAGAGAGAGAGAGTGTCTGGGAGAGAGAGAGAGTGTCTGGGAGAGAGAGAGTGTCTGGGAAAGAGAGAGTGTGTGTCTGGGAGAGAGAGAGAGAGAGAGTGTCTGAGAGAGAGAGAGAGTGTCTGGGAGAGAGAGTCTGGGAGAGAGAGAGAGTGTGTCTGGGAGAGAGAAAGAGAGAGAGTGTCTGGGAGAGAGAGAGTGTGTTTGGGAGAGAGAGAGAGTGTCTGGGAGAGAGAGTGTCTTGGAGAGAGAGAGTGTCTGGGAGAGAGAGAGAGAGAGTGTCTGGGAGAGAGAGAGAGAGTGTCTGGGAGAGAGAGAGTGTCTGGGAGAGAGAGAGTGTCTGGGAGAGAGAGAGAGTTTCTGGGAGAGAGAGAGTGTCTGGGAGAGAGAGAGTGTGTCTGGGAGAGAGAGAGTGTGTGTCTGGGAGGGAGAGAGAGAGTGTCTTGGATAGAGAGAGAGTGTCTGGAGATTGAGAGAGTGTCTGGGAGAGAGAGAGAGAGAGAGTGTCTGGGAGAGAGAGAACGTGTCTGGGAGAGAGTGTCTGGAGAGAGAGAGAGTGTCTGGGAAGAGAGAGAGAGAGAAAGAGTGTGTGTCTGGGAGAGAGAGAGAGAGAGTGTCTGGGAGAGAGAGAGTATCTGGGAGAGAGAGAGAGAGAGAGAGAGTGTCTGGGATAGTGAGAGAGTGGTGTCTGGGAGAGAGAGAGTGTCTGGGAGAGAGAGAGAGTGTCTGGGAGAGAGAGAGAGTGTCTGGGAGAGAGAGAGAGTGTGTCTGGAGAGAGAGAGTGTCTGGAGAGAGATAGAGAGTGTCTGGGAGAGAGAGAGAGTGTCTTGGAGAGAGAGAGAGTGTCTTGGAGAGAGAGAGAGAGTGTCTGGAGAGAGAGAGAGTGTCTGGAGAGAGAGAGAGAGTGTCTGGGAGAGAGAGAGTGTCTGGGAGAGAGAGAGTGTCTGTGAGAGAGAGAGAGAGTGTCTGGTAGAGAGAGAGAGTCTGGGAGAGAGAGAGAGTGTCTGGAAGAGAGGGAGAGTCTGGGAGAGAGAGAGAGTTTGTCTGGGAGAGTGTCTGGGAGAGAGAGAGAGAGAAGAGAAAGAGAGAGAGAGTGTGTCTGGGAGAGAGAGTGTCTGGGAGAGAGAGTGTCTGGGAAAGAGAGAGGGTGTGTCTGAGAGAGTGTGTGTCTGAGAGAGAGAGAGAGTGTCTGGGAGAGAGAGTGTGTCTGGGAGAGAGAGAGTGTCTGGGAGAGAGAGAGGTGTGTGTCTGGGAGAGAGAGAGAGAGAGAGAGAGTTTCTGAGAGAGAGAGAGAGAATGTCTGGGAGAGAGAGAGAGAGAGTCTGGAGAGAGAGAGAGAGTGTGTCTGGGTGAGAGAGAGAGAGAGATATAGAGTGTCTGGGAGAGAGAGAGAGAGAGAGAGAGAGATAGTGTCTGGGAGAGAGAAAGTGTCTCGGAGAGAGAGAGTGTGTCTGGAGAGAGAGAGTGTGTCTGGGGAGAGAGAGAGAGAGTGTCTGGGAGAGAGAGAGAGTGTCTGGGAGAGAGAGAGACTGTGTGTGTCTGGGAGAGAGAGAGAGAGAGTGGTCTGGGAGAGAGAGTGTCTGGGAGAGAGAGTGTCTGGGAGAGTGATAGAGTGTGTCTGGGAGAGAGAGAGAGAGAGAGAGAGAGAGTGTCTGGGAGAGAGAGAGAGTGTCTGGGAGAGAGAGAGTGTCTGTGAGAGAGAGAGAGAGAGAGAGAGAGTGTGTCTGGGAGAGAGAGAGAGAGAGAGTCTGGGAGAGAGAGAGAGTGTCTGGAGAGAGAGGGAGAGTCTGGGAGAGAGAGAGTTTGTCTGGAGAGTGTCTGGGAGAGAGAGAGAGAGAGAGAGAGAGAGAGAGAGAGAGAGAGAGTGTGTCTGGGAGAGAGAGAGAGTGTCTGGGAGAGAGAGTGTCTGGGAGAGAGAGAGTGTGTGTCTGAGAGAGTGTGTGTCTGAGAGAGAGAGAGAGTGTCTGGGAGAGAGAGAGAGTGTCTGGGAGAGAGAGAGTGTCTGGAGAGAGAGAATGTGTGTCTGGGAGAGAGAGAGAGAGAGAGAGAGAGAGAGAGAGAGCGAGAGAGAGAGAGAGAGTGTCTGAGAGAGAGAGAGAATGTCTGGGAGAGAGAGAGAGAGAGTCTGGGAGAGAGAGAGAATATGTCTGGGAGAGAGAGAGAGAGAGAGAGATAGAGTGTCTGGAGAGAGAGAGAGAGAGAGAGAGAGAGATAGTGTCTGGGAGAGAGAGAGTGTCTGGGAGAGAGAGAGAGTGTCTGGGAGAGAGAGAGTGTGTCTGGGAGAGAGAGAGAGAGAGAGAGTGTCTGGGAGAGAGAGAGTGTCTGGAGAGAGAGGTGTGTGTGTCTGGGAGAGAGAGAGAGAGAGAGTGTCTGGGAGAGAGAGTGTCTGGGAGAGAGAGTGTCTGGAGAGTGATAGAGTGTGTCTGGGAGAGAGAGAGAGAGAGAGAGAGAGAGAGAGAGTGTCTGGGAGAGAGAGAGAGTGTCTGGGAGAGAGAGAGTGTCTGTGTGAGAGAGAGAGAGAGAGAGTGTGTCTGGGAGAGAGAGAGAGAGTCTGGGAGAAGAGAGAGTGTCTGGAAGAGAGGGAGAGTCTGGGAGAGAGAGAGTTTGTCTGGGAGAGTGTCTGGGAGAGTGAGAGAGAGAGAGAGAGAGATAGAAGAGAGAGAGAGTGTGTCTGGGAGAGAGAGAGAGTGTCTGGGAGAGAGAGTGTCTGGGAGAGAGAGAGTGTGTGTCTGAGAGAGTGTGTGTCTGAGAGAGAGAGAGAGTGTCTGGGAGAGAGAGAGAGTGTCTGGGAGAGAATGTGTGTCTGGGAGAGAGAGAGAGAGAGAGAGAGAGAGAGAGAGAGAGAGAGAAGAGAGAGAGAGAGTGTCTGAGAGAGAGAGAGAGAATGTCTGGGAGAGAGAGAGAGTAGTCTGGGAGAGAGAGAGAGTATGTCTGGGAGAGAGAGAGAGAGAGAGAGAGAGATAGAGTGTCTGGAGAGAGAGAGAGAGAGAGAGAGAGATAGTGTCTGGGAGAGAGAGAGTGTGTGGGAGAGAGAGAGAGTGTCTGGAGAGAGAGAGTGTGTCTGGGAGAGAGAGAGAGAGAGAGAGTGTCTGGGAGAGAGAGAGTGTCTGGGAGAGAGAGAGAGTGTGTGTGTCTGGAGAGAGAGAGAGTGTGTCTGGGAGAGAGAGTGTCTGGGAGAGAGAGTGTCTGGGAGAGTGATAGAGTGTGTCTGGGAGAGAGAGAGAGAGAGAGTGTCTGGGAGAGAGAGAGAGTGTCTGGGAGAGAGAGAGTGTGTCTGGGAGAGAGAGAGAGAGTGTCTGGGAGAGAGAGAGAGAGAGAGAGTGTCTGGGAGAGAGAGAGAGAGTGTCTGGGAGAGAGAGATAGTGTCTGGGAGAGAGAGAGATAGTGCCTGGGAGAGAGAGAGTGTCTGGGAGAGAGAGAGAGAGTGTCTGGGAGAGAGAGAGTGTGTCTGGGAGAGAGAGAGTGTCTGGGAGATAGAGTGTCTGGGAGAGAGAGAGAGTGTGTGTCTGGGAGAGAAGGAGAGAGAGAGTGTCTGGGAGAGAGAGAGAGAGAGAGAGAGAGACAGCGTCTGGGAGAGAGAGAGAGAGAGAGAGTGTCTATGAGAGAGAGAGAGAGAGAGTGTCTGGGAGAGAGAGAGTGTCTGGGAGAGAGAGAGTGTGTCTGGGAGAGAGAGAGAGTGTGTCTGGGAGAGAGAGAGAGAGTGTCTGGGAGAGAGAGAGTGTCTGGGAGAGAGAGAGTGTCTGGGAGAGAGAGAGTGTCTGGAGGAGAGAGAGAGTGGTGGTCTGGGAGAGCGAGAGAGAGAGAGAGAAGAGAGAGTGTCTGGGAGAGAGAGAGAGTGTCTGGGAGAGAGAGAGTGTCTGGGAGAGAGAGAGTGTGTGTCTGGGAGAGAGAGAGAGAGTGTCTGGGAGAGAGAGTGTCTGGAGAGAGTGTCTGGGAGAGAGAGAGAGAGAGAGAGAGAGAGAGAGAGAGAGAGAGAGAGAGAGAGAGGAGAGAGAGAGATAGTGTCTGGGAGAGAGAGATTGTCTGGAGAGAGAGAGAGAGAGAGAGAGTGTCTGGGAGAGAGAGAGAGAGAGTGTCTGGGAGAGAGAGAGAGTGTCTGGGAGAGAGTGAGAGTGTCTGGGAGAGCGAGAGAGTGTGTCTGGGAGAGAGAGAGTGTGTGTCTGGGAGAGAGAGAGAGGTCTGGGAGAAGAGAGAGAGAGTGTCTGGGAGAGAGAGAGAGTGTGGTCTGGGAGAGAGAGAGAGTGTCTGGGAGAGAGAGAGTGTGTGTCTGGGAGAGAGAGAGAGTGTCTGGGAGAGAGAGAGAGTGTCTGAGAGAGTGTCTGGGAGAGAGAGTGTCTGGGAGAGAGTGTCTGGGAGACAGAGAGAGAGAGAGAGAGAGAGAGATAGTGTCTGGGAGAGAGAGATTGTCTGGGAGAGAGAGAGAGAGAGAGAGAGAGAGAGAGAGAGAGTGTCTGGGAGAGAGAGAGAGGTCTGGGAGAGAGAGAGAGTGTCTGGGAGAGCGAGAGAGTGTGTCTGGGAGAGAGAGAGTGTGTGTCTGGGAGAGAGAGAGAGTGTCTGGGAGAGAGAGAGAGAGTGTCTGGGAGAGAGAGAGAGTGGTGTCTGGGAGAGAGAGAGAGAGAGACAGTGTCTGAGAGAGAGAGAGAGAGTGTCTGGGAGAGAGAGAGTGTCTGGGAGAGAGAGAGAGTGTGTCTGGGAGAGAGAGAGTGTCTGGGAGAGAGAGAGAGAATGTGTCTGGGAGAGAGAGAGAGAGTGTCTAGGAGAGCGAGAGAGTATGTCTGGGAGAGAGAGAGTGTCTGGGAGAGAGAGAGCGAGAGTGTCTGGGAGAGAGAGAGTGTCTGGGAGAGAGAGAGAGTGTCTGGGGGAGAGAGTGTGTCTGGGAGAGAGAGTGTCTGGGAGAGAGAGTGTGTCTGAGAGAGAGAGAGAGTGTCTGGGAGAGAGAGAGAGTGTCTGGGAGAGAGAGAGAGTGTCTGGGAGAGAGAGAGTGTCTGGGAGAGAGAGAGTGTGTCTGGAGAGAGAGAGAGAGAGAGTGTGTCTGGGAGAGAGAGAGTGTCTGGAGAGAGAGAGAGTGTCTGGGAGAGAGAGTGTCTGGGAGAGAGAGAGAGTGTCTGGGAGAGAGTGTCTGGGAAAGAGAGAGTGTGTCTGGGAGAGAGAGAGAGAGTGTGTGTCTGGGAGAGAGAGAGAGTCTGGGAAAGAGAGAGAGAGTGTCTGGGAGAGAGAGAGATTGTCTGGGAGAGAGAGAGTGTCTGGGAGAGAGAGAGTGTCTGGGAGAGAGAGAGAGAGAGAGAGAGAGTCAGAGAGAGAGAGTCAGAGAGTCAGAGATTCTAAGTGTCAGGAAGAAAACATTAATTTTATGGTTTTTTTTTATACTGTTCTTTTCTAAATAAACCTATGTTTCTATGAAAATTGAAGTTTTTGTTTTTTTGCGGCCCACCTAAACTTAAACCTTGTTTATTTGGCCCGTGTTAGCCTTTGAGTTTGACATGCTTGGAGTAATCTATCACTTATCATGTCCATGTTTTAAGATCTATATTGGTATGACGACGCGGGAACTACGTTTCCGCGTCTTGGAACATGTTAGAAGTATCAAAAACGCAGACCAGGATAACAGCAAAGGGAAAAAGCTTACCACAGTTGCAAGACACTTTAGGAACTTTCATAAATCAAACTTTTCATCTCTCAAAGCTTTTGCCCAGGTTTCATTGGGTATGCGGGGGGGGGGGGGGAAGGGACGGGCATGGAGAGGCTCCTGCTGCAGAGAGATTGCTGATGGATATATACACTCGGCACTCTTCTTCCACATGGCCTTTACGAATATACTGGCTATGCCATGTTCCTGTAGTGGGAGCTTCTGCATGTCTCCTGCCAGACTAGTAATTCTGTACAACACAACCTTTGTTGTTGGATTGGTGCTTGGCAGTTATATTATTATAATCTTACACAACACAATTTTTCTTGTTAGTTATATAATTTAATTCTAATTTTACACTTATTATACTAGCATTAATACTCACATATAAAATATACAGCAGATTATTCACTTTAATCTTTAGTAGTTTATATATTTATATTATTATTATATATTAAATTTACACTTTGGTTCTGGTATATTTCAGCAGTGTTCTAATTTCTAATTATTTATCCCTTATTTGTGTCAAAGTTTGTTAGTACTACTTGTGTGTTGGATCTTCTTTCAAAGTATTACTTTTTTGCTCGTCTCCCTGTTTTATATATAAATATCTGCCCTGACAGTATATGTTTTGATATGCTAATACATCCTCCTTTCCTTTTCCCCTATTGGCTTCTGACCGGAGTGGTAACCAATAACAGCCATTTTTACTGAGATGACATCAGTGAAGAATGGTGGCTCCTATCCCCATACGAATGTGTTTATATCTGTTACTCGAACTCTCGTGGGATTTCGAAGCTCCTCAATTTCAATTGTTCAGATGGCGTTCAGGGAACCAATCTGACGCCTCGTTATGTCATTATGGTCATCAGACACCATGATACCCACCTACTGCACCACGATGTAGTGTTTATTGGACGCAAACTGTCAGCTGCTTTGCTGCTCGCAGCTCTATTGGATTATACATAATTTAGGTGTCCTTTTTAAGCCTGACTGGACGCCATGAATTTTAGCCCCGGACGAAGCAGGGGTAGCGAAACGTACGTCGGGGCTGTTGTCTGTACTCCCCTGGAACCCCCCAACCAGACTCAGGACTTTCAGTGGACACTGACCTCTACAGATCTCATTTTCACTCCATCCTCTTTATAGGATTTCCACACTTACGATTCAGTGGTGACTATTGTATGTATACAGCTATACAGCTTGATTCTTGTATTGTGTTTATTTTATACACAATTTTATCGTGGTTGTTTAGTGGTACTATTCATATATAGATCCAGTCTCCAATTTTTACTAACCCTCTTTTTTTGACCGGCCGGTCTTGGGTTATATGAGCAGGTTACTCCAATTTCCTGGTATTAATCCAGTACACACTCCATTTAGGGTGTATTCACCAGGGAATCATATTTTCCTTTTTGGGGTTCTGAGGGGACTGTTTTAATTTTATATTGTGTAATTCATGTATTTTTCTATTGAATAAATTCTATTATTATTAATTGTTGCTAGAGTGCTTTTGATGGGATTCTTTCTCTTTCTTTTTTTCATATATATATATATATATATATATATATACATGTAGTGGTATCAGTACCATGTTAGCCGAGCTTCAATAACTTTTTGACACCTCCAGCCATAAAACACATCCACACCGGGGGAAGGACCAGCACAGATAACATTCCAATAGACACTGTTTATAGTATAGCTTTTGCTTGCTTCATTCATTGTAACATCGCCGGAAGAAGAGATCAGTGTATCTCGAAAGCTCGCACAAATAAAAGCATTTCGTTAGCCACAGAACGGTATCATCTATTTATTTTTTGATTATATATATATATATATATATATATATATATATATATATATATAGCGAAGAATGACCTAGGCGCACATATGCAGGGGAAGAGAAGAAAAACAAGAGAGGGAAAATCATAGGGCAGTATATCAAAATAATCAGATATAAATTGGTGAGATATGCACTTACACTAGTATGATCAATTAAAGCCTTTAGGGCCTCATGCAGTAAGCGACGATTATGTGAAATCGGCAAGCTTATCGATTAGTCATGTTATTGGCGTTTTTCCCTCTCCGTATGCAGTAAGTGCCGAATACATTCAAAATCAACCCGAAAACAAATCCGCCCACTCTCACGATGATGAGCCGATCACACACAGGTGTATCGGCGTGCGTGGCGGGGTGCTGTTAGGTTGCACAATCACAAATCTTGCTGAATCAGGCGAAACAAGCATGTTTTTGATTGCGCGCCATATTTAAAGGCAACGTGTACTGCTAATCATTCTCTGTGTTGTTGGGAGTGAGAGAGAGAGAGAGACGCACAGAGCTGGACGATTGAACATTTGCATATTGACTGAGAGACTTGTTGTGTATTGGGTGAGCTTTGTCCATTGTTGTTTTGTTTACATCTTTGTCTTGTTTTATATGTGGAAGTGGGTCGTGTGATTGCCTGTACATTTCTTGTCTGTTTTTTGTGAGTGCTGGAAGTATGCCCGCAAAGCGTGGGAAGAGTGATGCTGGTGGGAGTGGGAGTGCTACTCGTGGGAGTACGCGTCGGAGTGAACGTACTGTTCAGGGGAGTGATGTTGCTGGTGCACCGAGTGGTGTTGCTGGGAGTGGGAGTGCTGTTGCTGGGAGTGGGAGTGCTGTTGCTGGGAATGGGAGTGCTGTTGCTGGGAATGGGAGTGCTGTTGCTGGGAATGGGAGTGCTGTTGCTGGGAGTGGGAGTGCTGTTGCTGGGAGTGGGAGTGCTGTTGCTGGGAGTGGGAGTGCTGTTGCTGGGAGTGGGAGTGCTGGTGCTAGGAGTGGGAGTGCTGGTGCTAGGAGTGTGAGTGCTGGTGCTAGGAGTGTGAGTGCTGGTGCTAGGAGTGGGAGTGCTGGTGCTAGGAGTGGGAGTGCTGGTGCTGGGAGTGCTGCTGGTGGCGCAGTTGCTGATGGGGTGGATGGTGGTGGCGTGCTTGCTGGTGGCCAGCTTTTGGAGGCTCTTCCATTGGAAGAAGGAGAGTCCAGTCAGCACCAGCCAAGCTCTGACCCTAAACCTGCTCGGAAAAAACGTGTGGAGAAGCCACGTAATCCTCGCTTCAATGACCAGGAAAATAGGGCTCTTGTCACTGGCATTCTGGAGCACTATGACAGTATATATGGACATTTAGTAGGTAAGTGTAACTTTACATTTATTATTCAAATACATGTGATCCTAGGTCATCTGAGTTTTGTTCATATGCAAATATGGGTACACAATATCTTTCTATGTTCATTAGTGTGGAAACACAGCTTTTTATCATGCCTTACAAGGACAAATAAACACAGGCGGTCAATTTGCCATAACTGCATACAATATGAATGCAAGCTTGCTTACATGTATAGGTTTAGTAGTGAATGCTCATGTGCTGCACATATTACACATAAAACAGCATGTTTGCTATCACTTGGAACAGCTAGCAGTGTAGGAAACTGGTGCTTATATTATTATTCATTTACCTCATATCTTTTATATGTTTTTCAAGGGCGGACAAGTGCAGCAAGCAAAAAAGAAATGTGGGACACAATAGTCATTGGTGTCAATGCCTGTGGGAATCGTGTCAGGGACAAGTATCATTGTCGGAAAAGATTTGATGATATTAGGTCCAAATTGAAAAAGAAAATACAAGACCAACGCGTGCATGCTACTGGCACTGGAGGTGGGCCCACACCACAACGTCTCATATTGACTCCATTGGAGGAGCTGCTTCGGCCAAAATTACTTACCGTCGTCGTGGAAGGCTTGGCTGGTGACCGTGACATTGGAATTTATCCGTCACAATTTCCAGCAGGTGATAAATATTACTGTACTAGGCGTGTCGTTGCTTACAGTTATTTTGCATAGTTACACTGCTTTTTATACTGTCTTCACAATATAAGCATACCTGCATCTATATATGTATATGTCTGATTCTGTATATATATATCTCAAAATAGACATATATGTAGTAGTCCTACTAAAAGCAGTAACTAATATAGCACGTGCCATTGCGTGCTCATTTACATGTGAATTCCCAAAATGCATAGCTGCAGTGGAAGCAATTGATGGTGGGCGAAGATGGGGAACAACAGGGTAGTACACGTGTAACACATGTTCATGAGAAATTATTAGTAGCTACAGGTACAGAACAGAAATATGTATCATATTATTGTGTATTTTATTGATTTTACTCCGACAAACATGACATTACTGCCTATTTTAAGCATGCATCAAAGAAATTGCATGTAACGGCCTACAAACATCACTGGCACTAACACATCTATAGTTGCTTAAGAAAAGGTCCATTTTTGCTTTATGTCATATACAGACAGCATAATGAGGCACACGTATCATATGTTATGTCATTGTTTTCATAACTTAAACACTGCAGATGACTACTTAGCTCATCTACCATTGTGTTAAAGCAGCTGCAATTAATATCTCATCACAGCATACACTTCAACAGAGGGGGTGGGGTTCAGCACACACACTAATTACAGCCTCATTTCACGGTCAACTTAGTTCACACCATTTGCACCTGTTTCAAGTCATTGAAAGGTGTGGCTGATTAGGCTTTTTGGGGAAGGGAATACCTTTCTTACAACCTGAATAGCACAACTGAAGTTAATCACACTCATTGGAAAGCTTAACTCTAGCTACTAAATGCCCCAACAACTCATTACTTATCAAAGCGTACGTCACACATTAGTTCACTCATATCTATAGTTGAACTACTATGAAAGACACATTATCACACACTGCATGTGTTGTCTTGTTGAGTCACAGCCACATTCAGGTGTGCCACATCTTCGATTAATGTACCACACATATCCTCTACCAAAAATAACACTTTTTGCAATATGACCACCTTCATGATAACTATCATGAGATGACCATTCACAATGGTTATGTACATTATGATACTGATATCACTACACAACATATGATTTTTATGTACTCATTTAATCTATTTATCCTCACGCATTACTGCAGAAACATAGTATGTTGTATGTTAGGGAACTCAAAACTTCTAAGTACACAGGCATGTACATTGTTATTACAACTATTTATGTTCACTTTCACACACACATTTTCGGTTAAGGAACTGATGTTGTTAGTTAATCATAAATACAGAACATACAATAAGTGTTTGTTCAATATTTACACATGTAAATGTAAAACTTATGTTATTGTTATATATAGTTGCCCCTGGAGGACATGTGTCACCTGAGATGGAACAAGTGTCTTCACCTGGGTCAGCCAGCTCAACACTACTAGAAGGTGAGTGTATCATTTGCTGGCCATATAATATGTGCACTTCTATATGTTATGTTGTCATGTGCATTATTTGTTTTGCACATCTTCTTTAAATAGGATTACTTAGTGTCAGTGAAAATGAAGTGTAAGGCAACATGTATTGTGTTAGTGATGTTAATTATCATGTAGGACTTCTGAGTTTAGAGCAACTTTTCATTCATTCATATTTCATACTGAGTCCAAACATTATTCGTAAGTCAAGGTAGTTTTTAATGAGGTTATAAAACGTATGCTAACATGTTAGGTGTTACTTAGGACACAGTACAATTACATAGTAACACAGCATACATTAACATGCCATTTAATAATGTGTACATTTCTTTTTAGAACATCATGGTGATGAGGATGATGAGTATGATGAGGATGACGCCACAGAAGAGACTGAAATACAATCATGTGACCATGAAGAGGTGCCAATAGAAACTGTTGTACCGCCAAATCGTCCATCAACTTCCACATACGATGCAATTGTAGCTTCAGAGGGAAAAATAGTGGACGCAGAAAATCGTCGCCATTCAGACATGATGACAGTGCTGGAAAGGATGATTGGACTGCAGGAAGAAACAGTATCACAATTGGCACATCTCCACAGAGTCTTCATTGAAGTGCCTAAACAGTTGCAAAAAATCAACACCTCATTCGAAGCATTAGTTGTTCAGCAAACACAAGCTAATTACTGGAGAATGACTAATGTACCACAATTCAACACCTCCCAGCCAGGATCTGTTCATGCAGGTCAGTTTTCACCACATTCATCTGAGATTCATTCACCAGGCCCAAATGTTACCGGTCAAGTAGCAGACATTGCTGTGCAGGTTCCTGACGACATACTACCACTGCCATCTGTACAAAATCAGCAGCTGACACCTACAAAGGAGCCCACAAAAACAAAATACAAGCAGTTACTACTGACCAGTTTTTGGTCAAAAACAACAAAAGACACACATGAAACAGACCAACCATCACTTGTGCAGTGTCTACCAACTTGCTCACATGTGTCACTGGGCACAAGCCCTGTCCGTGAACAGTCACTACCCAAAAGCCCTGTAGGTGAGTCGCTGCCCAAAAGCCCTGTAGGTGAATCACTGCCCACAAGCCCTGTAGGTGAGTCACTGGCCACAAGCCATGTAGGTGAGTCACTGGCCACAAGCCCTGTAGGTGAATCACTGCCCACAAGCCCTGTAGGTGAGTCACTGGCCACAAGCCCTGTAGGTGAATCACTGCCCACAAGCCCTGTAGGTGAGTCACTGGCCACAAGCCCTGTAGGTGAACAGTCACTGGCCACAAGCCCTGCCCGTGAAGTGCCAGAGGCCACTCAAAGTGGCTCTGTTGTGCCTAAAGTTGGTGGCAAAAGAAAAAGGAAAATTCAAGAGACAACAAGCAGGCCTGTTACTCGCTCGCAAAAGGAACAAAAAAAATAAATGTTATAATTCAGAAAATATGTGTTTGGCCTTGTTTTGTTGACTTCAGATTATCTAATTACTATTGTATGTATGCTGAAGACTGTGTTGTTTCCAAACTTTCAACTATGTTCTTGTACACGTGAAGGTTTGGAAATGTTAACACTCATAATTAATTGTGTTATAAATATTTATGTTGTAATCGTCTGTTCAGTAATGGTCCACCAGGAGCCAGTTGCTAAGTTTAGAGAAGCTGCCATTGACTTTGCAGCAAAACATTGCATTTGGGTGTGTTAATTGATGTAAGAATTGCATATGCATATTAGTCACATGCAATTATTAAAACACCTAAGTAAGTGCAAACATCTTTCTTGTACGTGTACAGCAGGATTATGTGTAAATTATTACTTACCTTTGCCTTGCTTGGCCATTGTAATTTTGTCCTTTAATCAGTTGTGTGTTCGTTTCTATAACATCTCAGAATGTATAATAATATATATACACACACACACACACACACACACACACACACTGAGTGAGTGTGAGTGTGAGTGTGTGTATATATATATATATATATATATGTATATATGTGTATATATATATATGTATATATGTGTATATATATATATGTATATATGTGTATATATATATATGTATATATGTGTATATATATATATATATGTGTATATATATATATATATGTATATATGTGTGTGTATATATATATATATATATATATATATATATATATATATATATATATAGTACTATATAAACTGGTATACACAAACTAATACACTTCATGCTTCCTTGTGAAAGCACACTATTTTAATAATACAGGCCTAATGTTTGAGAAATATCCTAAGTATGAGACTCTAACAGTATTGTGCTTAAACAAATGTTTATTACTTAATTCAATCATGTTTCTCACCATTTAAATAGGTTTCATACAAGGTATACTTAATGCCATCAATGTTGTGTGTACTCCTGCAATATAAAAAAAAAAAAATTATTATATATAAATATATATATATTTTTATAAGAGATATATTTATATATATATATATATATATATATATATATATATATATATATATATATATATATATATATATACACATGTATTTAAACTCATGCAGACAGGGAGTTAACCAGACTTTCACATACACACAGAAATGTAAGCGGGGAAAAAACATTTCTTTTTGCAGGTGTGTTTTTACTGATATGCCTGGCTAAGAAATATTTTCACACACTGGCCTTTGTTAGTTTTCAAAAAAACACTATGTGAACGCATTCACAGTCTAGGGATGTTTTTCACAAACGAGATAAAAGAAGGAGAAATGTTTCTCCCACAGTCCCATATCACGAACCACAACTGTTAACCCAATTAGACAACCAAATCCAATTGGCGTTTGAAATAAGGAGTCAAAGTAGTTACTTTTGTTGACCTTGACAAGGAAAAACAGGAGTTTGTTAGCCATTCAGCACATTCATTTTGATGAGCAAATAACACAGACCTGCACACAGCTTTTGTGCTACTCAGACATGGCTGATGAATTCGTTAACAATATTAATCCCCTTTTAGGGTATAAGTACATGATCTGTGAAGCCATCTTGAACAGTCGCGGACAGAAAGCAAGCACACGCCAAATCGATGATTTCATTCGAGCAAAATATCCTTATTACCAAGACCGTAAGCATGCACGGAATTTTAATTCCTCAATAAGATTCACTTTATCAAGTAATGACTTTTTTGAACGTGACCAGGATAAGCTACAACACACCTATGGTTTCTGGAAGATTGCCCCGGAAAAACAATTTATCCTGAAAGACGGCACTTATATTGTCGTGAAAGGCATATTTATTCCTAATGGCAATAGCAATGTATCCGCTACTACTGATCCGTTTGAATCGATACGTGCTGCAATATCTGCAGCCTCCATTCCTGAAACCCACATTGTACAAGAACAAAAGTACTATGATTATGTACCAAGCCTTTCAGCTGAAATTGCATTGGAATGGGAACCGGAAGAAATGAACCTACCTCCCGACCAATTATTTGAAGAAAGCAGTGGCGATTCCTATGAGCGCATCCTGGAGGAGATATGTGCCATACTGGATTCAGCGGTTGGGTTAAGCGTGGATGAAAATGGCTTGCATTTCTGGAGCGACCAGTTGCAGCCAGGCGAAGAGTTAATTCTAGAAGAATGGTAAATATAACAATCGTTATGCGTTGACTCTGCGTTTAAATTTTTTTTTTTTTTTTAACCACCATTTTCACTTTCAATGCGTGGATACAGCGTAACATTGCAGACTGCATAACATGTAGCGATCACAAACAAATTGTTTCCTAATACAATATAGTAGGACCTGAAAGAGTAGTACACATTGCTGACGGAATAAATATACGTACTTTCCTATCCCTTTAAACATATTAGCAACATTTTACCATTACTCTAACACATACCTGTTTTGTTATCATGCAACATCTACAACATTGAAAACCGGGTCCACCACGTATGACGTGGGACCCTTGTCATGGGCCAAGGCGTCCTTAAAAAGGATTAGTGATGTAAGTCCCGCCCCCAAGCGACGTGCGCGCCTCAAAGCCTATTGGCTGTCATGTTTTGTTATAGTAACGGTAACTGCAGTGTGTGATGCGTGCGGCTCAGTGTTTGTAGGCGTACCCTGGGCATTAGCCGAATGTTAATTGAGTGGGAGGAGTGTTAGCGTGCGTTTCACGCTGGCTTAACATGACGTCACACGTATTGCATTTGCGCATTGTGTTATCGGCCGTGCTTTCTGTTCAAACACGTCTGTTTAAAAAGAATACAGATGTACTCGTTTAGAACGAATGTAGTTTCGTCTTCATTGTATTTGAAATAAAGATGTTATGTTTACTGGTATTTTCAACATGTATTGAACGCACAACGTACGCTTTGTTTTGCGCATGCGCTAACAGTTAGTGGAGCCAAGCGTGAAGTGCGTGCGCACACAAAGATGTGCGCGCACATCTTTCAGTATACAGGCAACGTTCACTTCTTATACATAGTTATGCCTGCTACAAATTTAAAGAAACATTACATACTGATGAACAGTTTTACTTCTAACATATAAGTGACTGACGTGTGTATCTACACAATCATATAGAGCTGCGTAACGCGTTGTCACGGATGCATATCTAGTAAGGTGCCATCTTTGACCATCATGTGTTTGCTGTATTTCAGAGATGTCGGGGAAGATACAATCGGATCAATGTATGATTTCAGAAGAGTCTACCTTTATATGAGATGATTGTGAGGAGGAGCCACCGACTACTATACTACATATGGAACTAATTTTATATTGCTTGCAGCGCTTATTAACAAACAATTAAAAATGTGATACCCTTATGCCTATATTGCATAAGCACTTAATTAACATAATGATGTTGCAAAAGAGTGCCTCATGAATTTTTATTGAGTGTTCTTTAATGACTACTAACATTTTATGACATGGTGTGTTTTATATATAACAACCATTCCCACTCTGCTAACACATTTGTGTATTCTAATATGTAATGGAACGTATGACTGTCGAAACTATGTAACAATAATAATAATAATATGAGCATGTTCATGTATAGGGCTGCTAGTTGTACGCAGCGATTTACAGACACATGTTTCAGCCTGAGGTCCCTGGCCCGTGGAACGTACAAATGTTTTTTTGCCGCATGAGGCACAGGGAGATAAAGTGACTTGGCCAAGGTCACAAGGAGCCCACACCGGGAATTGAACCAGACTCCCCTGCTTCAAACTATCAGTGCCAGTGTGTGTCTTTACTCACTGAGCCACTCCTTCTCCCAATGTAAAGGACACTTACAACCAAGTAGCCATTTATTTTTAAAATCTCTTGTTACATGGGTATGTAGATAAAATGGTTTGGGACTGTAGCAAATAATGTTACTGGCCAGATGTTATGGTCCCCTCCAATGCATGATGTTCTGAATATGACATCACCATCATGTTATGAAGTACGTTTCTGTGTATATTTCATTAACCTAACTAAGTATAGTTTACGGTGTTTATTAATCGTTTAGAAATACATAGTATAGTCAATATGATGATATAAGCTACCATAATAAAGCTGGTGTTATCATTTGTCGGTGTTATACATGGATCCTACACCAATTGATAGAGACACAAACAGTTGTCTTAAAAAGTGTGTCTATGCTAGTGATGAATGTGCTCCCGTAAGTAAACAAATAAGTACAGTTATCCCCTTTTCTCCAACCACCTCTATATTACATTAATGGAAATTATAAGGAAACATACATAAAATGTGATGAAATGTGAGTAATCATTTTGTAATACAATGCACATGAAAGCTCAAGAGTAGCTAAATGCATATACATGATACAGAAAGTACATATATGTAACATTTGTGTTTAAACCAATATGTTGGGTTTTTAGTTCCAATAATTATAGGAAGATTGAGGTAGCCACATCTTATGAGAGATGTCAGCAAATATACATACCATGATCAGTCATACTGGAGATATACCTATAATGCAAAGGAACAATATATAAATTGCAAACATTGACATGCCATCTTCAGTACCGTAAACAACACAGCAAAGTGTGTATTTGGTGTTAAATGTACAACACCATGTATATTTCATGACATTCAAAATGTAAATCAGCCTGGTGTACATATCATATGGATGTACATGTTACACTGCACCAATAACATTGTATGTAAGCATACTAGAAGCATGAATGATTATGGGCATAATATGTGTTTTGTCTTAGCATAAGGAATAACACAATGCTAAAATATTATTGCTTTGTTACCCAAGTTGTATTCACATACACACAACTAAAGTACAATTGAAGAGGGATTATATAACCTGTGCAACAATAACATACCGGTGCCACATCCCTTTGTGCACACAGCAGAGAAAAGAAAGGTGTGCAACCCATATTCATCTGTGTCCTAACAGAAGGTTATATAAAGAAACATTATTGTTAATATAACATAATTAAACTATAAAAGTAGTACTAGGAACATATGAGTTTGTACTTACAAGAAAAAAATGAATTGATGAGATTCTGTCGTGTCTGGCCACCACTGGCTGTTTGTTCATTTTCAGCAGCTACATGGGTGGGATGCTCGTCTACCAAAGCCTCAGCTAGGTCTGACTGTACATTGTGCCTGAGTGCAACATTGTGCAAAATGCAACAGGCAAGGATAATATCAGACACTTTTTGAGGCTTGTATAGAAGAGCCCCACCAGTTCTGTCCAGACACCTAAACCTGGTCTTGAGTAGGCCAAATGTCCTCTCTATAACAGATCTTGTAGATATATGGGCTGCATTGTACCTGTCCTCTGCTTCAGTTTGAGGGTTTAGCACCGGAGTCAAGAGCCACGGCCTAATTCCGTATCCTGAGTCACCTATAATGAATGGAGCACACATAAGCTGACATTAGTGATCAAATTGTACAATGCCAACATTCCTAAATCAACATGTGTTTTGTGTTAGAACATGTAAATATGTACTCACCCAGCAGCCAACCAGGTTCAAAATGTCCCTCTTCGAACGCATGGAAGACTGAAGAGTTCCTCAGGATAGAGGAATCGTGACTGGAACCAGGGAACTTGGGTACCACATGCATTATCCTCATCGTCGCATCACATACCACCTGTACATTGAGTGAATGGTAGTGCTTCCGATTGCGGTACACATGCTCACTCTGACTAGGTGCAATCAAAGCAACATGTGTGCAATCGATTGCACCCAGCACAGATGGTATCCCTGCTATATTATAAAAGCCAGTCCTGACTTCCAGCCACTCTGTCGCCTCTGTAGGAAAATGAATATAATTCCTAGCGCGTCTATTGAGTGCATAGAGAAACTGGGTCAAGGCCCGCGAGAATGTAGATTGCGAGACCCCGCCCACTATGCCCACAGTTGTCTGGTATGACGCGGAAGCAAGATAATGTAATGAGCACAGCATTTTAACAAGCCCAGGGACTGCACGACCTCTGGCTGTGAAAAAATCTAAATCCCCCCTTATCTCCTCATAAAGAGCTAAGATTGCTGCTGAACTCAAACGATAGCGACTTACAATCTCCTCCTCACTCATCCCATCTAACAGGGTTCTCTCCCTGTACAGACGCGGACGAGGCACAAGTTGTCTCCTCTGTCTTCTCCTCTGATCTCCTGTCCCTCTACCTGTCCCTCGGCCTGTCCCTCTCCCTGTCCCTGTCGTATCCGCGTCACTGTCACTGTCCCTCGGTGTGTCCCTACCTTGCCCTATATGATTCTCTTGATCATCAAGCATGTCATAGAAAAGAATGTTCCTGCGTCTCCTAAACATTCGCAACATTTTGAAATGAGTAGCTGTGAATGAGCAGGTAATGTGCGTCCTTTAAATAGGTATGTGATGATGTCAGGTGACATAGTAAAATGCAAGGTGTTACATTACCATAATAAAGTACTTCTGTGGCAAGCTGTGTGCACTTGTTGTTCTAAGTATTTGTTGTGTGTATTCTGCAGGGAATGATGATATTTGGCAATGATGTGACGTGAAGCTTTGTACAAAGATTGCTTGCAAATAAATAGTTGCATGTGCAATGCATGTAACACTTGTGAACGCAAGAGTCAGTCATGTAATGAGACAAAAAGGCTGAGATTGACGTGGGAAAAGTTTTGTGTAACATGTGTAATTATCCATGTTATTGTGACATGTTGGCAACAATGAATAGTCGTGTGCATATGCATGCATTTGTGTAAGGAGGATAGTTGGTATAGAATGAGTTTACAAGGTGTCCCAATGATGAATTACTGTACATGTGTGTATAAGTTAGGTTGAAGTGCTTGTAATGCAACGGTTACAATGTAAACATGCAATGTGATTGAGCGTCCAATAAGTGACGTCATGAAAATAGGGAGGACCCAAAAGTATATGTAAACATGAGAATACAGATGTACATGAACGTTTAAAGATGCGTGTCACATTACAAGCATTGTGTAATGTAAAGGAAGATGAATATACTGTGTATGTGTGACATGTGTGACATGTGTGACATCATGTAAATAATTGTCGCTGAGTTGAGTAAAATGTGTGATATGATGTGAGGTTCTCCTTTAAGAGTGTAGTATAGTATTTTCCCTTGCCACATCATCACATGATGAGTAATGTGACCCGCAAATGCTGAAAACATGTAAAAGTCGAATGTTATGCAAATAAGACACGTCAGCTGTGACACAATGCAGGGAATGCCCCCACACTGTAATGCAAATCCCCCTTGTATTGTGAGCAATGAAACGTAAACAGTACTATACTGTTATACGTCCCCGCTCCATTGACTTCCATTGATGTACAGAAGATGTTTTTTTTCTAAGTGCCGTTCCGGCAGCCTTAGCGATCGTTCTCCCGTCCAAAATGCCAACTTTAGTTGGCGGGAGAAATCGGCCATAACATCTCAATTTCGTAGTGCCGATCAGCCCCGATAAGCTGTTTTTTTTTGTTGAATCCAGCCGATTTAAAAAAGTGGCGATCAGTGTCGAAAACAGGCTTATCGGCAGGCGACTGGCCATAACCAAATTATCGGCTCCGAAACCTGGCGATATGAAGCACTTATCGGCGCTTACTGAATCTCAAACCCAATTTTGGCTATAACATGGCCATATTTCCCTTATCAACGCTTACTGCATGAGGCCCTTAATCCACTTAGGGACTCTCGAACTCAGCTCCTGTAGTTCGTCTGTTTTCTTGGCTCCTGGGTCTTTGGAAGAGTTTGTCCTTAAGGATCCCTGCAGCAATCGCGTTGTGTCTGTTTTAGCAGACTGTACCTTATTTTGGATCTCGTACAAGAGGATAGGTAGGGAATAAAAGGAGAAACATATGTGTAAAACCTTTTAATAAAACAACTAAAGATAAAAAAGAGGTTTTTAACTCACATTCTACGAGTTAAAAACGAGCAGTAGAGAGTGTTTAGCGAGTCTCTCACACTCGTGGTATAGAACGCCGACTTCCAGACCTCCTCACACCGGCGGGTGCTTCCGCATCAGGTGATCCGGCCCTGCACGGCTCTCGCGAGATTTCCCTCTGTGATGTTCAGTATTACACTGCCGATGCTCCGTTCAGCTCTCGCTTAGAACAGTCTCTCTGCGTCACTCTCCCTGCTCCAATCACGCTGGCCCTACGCGTTTCTCCACTCGGGCTTCGTCAGGGGCTGCTATGGTTACCTTGTCCCTACCCTGGGTATTTAAACATACCTCCATTGACCGATTGGCTGGTATTTAATTAGCTGATATATAATTAATTATACATTACATGGGCATATCTGGACCACATAGACACGTCGTCAAACTAGCCTGAAACAGTATTTAATCTATTTCAATAGCCATACACAAATAATACTTGCTATTTATAGAATGCAGGTATATAATCTTTAATTGGATATCCCTCCCATATTCCGTTATTAAAGTACTGAATACAGTATATACCCAATCTGAAGTATTTAAGCATTCATACAAATGATGACAATTACTGTGTAGTAGCAATTGAACTAAGCTGATAATACAAAATTACATGATGTCTTTGTTATTAATTCAGCACATCATTTTATACATTAACTATATCATGGATAATAGTGGAGGTTTAATATCCCAATTATAATCTGCATCAGACATTAAATATCTAATACAGAACGAGCTGGATATCTTAGATATTCGATTTATATTTTTTATTATTATTATTTATTTCTTAGATTTTAAAAGAAAATGAGATACATACAAATAGGCAACCCTTAGTTGCCAAATGATTGGACCAGAATTATATTATCTGTTACCATAATCTCTAGAGAAAACTTATTTATATAATTGTAATTGCTGGAATATTTTCAATATAAGAGAGATAATGATAGTGGATGATTTAAGTAATAGAGAGGGTTCCATTTGTGGATTACATTAACATATATACAGTTATTAGTCGCCTTAATATATTAACACTACATCTTCTAATATTTAGAACATATTGATTAGTACCTAATGTAAAATACAATACAATAATTCAGCCTCTAATATCTAAAAAAAGAAAAGAAAAACCGGTGTACATAATCCCTATAATCATAAATAATACCAAATAAATAATCAATTTGTTTTAATCTATTAATTGATTAAACTTTACTATTCCCAAGGAGTGACTACAGATGATAAATCCATAATTTAATGTAAATTTTAATCTAAATTTAAATTTAAATCTACTTAGATTTGTGAACCATATAAATATATTATATATACATTATCTATAACCCATTTACACGACTAATATTTATTGGCTAATTTATGCATTCAATTCTAGATTGGTACCAGATCTTTATACCGACACCCTAATCATAGACAACACTACAGATTGTTCAACGTTATCAAGTTGAAAAAACATATGCACAGGTCACATATATATATGCGTGACCTACAACATCTTACTTCAGTCATTTATTCATATATGGGGGGTGATTATACACACCTACACACATACATATAACAGCACTATTATTGCAAATCCTAATTGATCCACACTCCACTTTATAAATACATCAAGATTGATTATCACAAGTATAACAAGTATAATAAGCTATACCCATATGTGTATCAAGAGAGGATAATCACCCTTCCACTTTGTTGTTATAAAGATAACGCTTTAAAGGATACCACTTAACATAATGTACACTAGTCTAGGATTCTCAATATACAATAATCCATAATACATAAGAGTTGGATTTATACAAATATATATATACGGAGAGGACAAGAGTTAGGAAGGGGGTTGAAATTGATCACCCTCTATATTATACATAGATTAATTAACATGGTAAACCAGAACATAAACGATATACTGCTTTAAAGGATACCACTTAACGTACACTAGTCTAGAATTCTCAATATTCAATAATCCATAATACACAGGAGTTGGATTTATACAAATATAATATATACGGAGAGGACAAGAGTTAGGAAGAGGGTTGAAATTGATCACCCTCTATATTATACATAGATTAATTCACATGATAAACCAGAACATAAACGATACACCGAGAAATACACCGAAAATTACATATATACACACCGAGAACTCTATACAAAGGGAGGAATATTATTTATTTAGGTTGACTTACGGTGTCACCTGTACATAGTGTGTATCAATTAAACTGAGAGTTTAGGCCATAACCCAACAAAGAACAGAACAGAACATAGTTCAAACAAACGATAAGTTATTCTTTAAGGAATAACCCCAGGTCGATATCTATATTCATTCCATTTGGTATAAGTGTTTTTAGAGTGTAAATCCAAAAGGTCTCTTGCCTTGATATTTTGATGACCTGGTTACCTCCTCTCCAATTGGGATGAATCTTATCTATTCCAAAGAATTTTAAACCACTTGGGTTTTGGTCATGATGTTCCTTAAAATGCTTGGATACGCTGTGTTGCATAAATCCCCTCTCTATGTTCTTAATGTGTTCAGCAACTCTCAATTTCAATTTACGAGTTGTTCTCCCCTATGTACTGTTTGTTACATGGACATTGCAACATATAGATTATATAGTTGGAATTACAGTCAATAAAGTCCTTTATTTCGTATTCCTCTTGTGTTATTTCAGATTTTATCTTTTTAAATGATTTCTGTGTATTTGAGTTCAATTTACACCCCCTACATGTTTGACACTTAAAGAATCCATTGGTTACATTCACTGGCTTAACACATTCTTTCTTTAAGCAACTTGGGGCCAGTTTCTGTTTTAAATTTGGGGCCTTTGTGAATATTATTTCTGGCTTCTTTTATCTTTAGTTGTTTTATTAAAAGGTTTTACACATATGTTTCTCCTTTTATTCCCTACCTATCCTCTTGTACGAGATCCAAAATAAGGTACAGTCTGCTAAAACAGACACAACGCGATTGCTGCAGGGATCCTTAAGGACAAACTCTTCCAAACTCTTCCAAACTCTTCCAAAGACCCAGGAGCCAAGAAAACAGACGAACTACAGGAGCTGAGTTCGATAGTCCCTAAGTGGATTAAAGGCTTTAATTGATCATACTAGTGTAAGTGCATATGTAGTGTAAGTGCATATCTCACCAATTTATATCTGATTATTTTGATATACTGCCCTATGATTTTCCCTCTCTTGTTTTTCTTCTCTTCCCCTGCATATGTGCACCTAGGTCATTCTTCGCTATACATTCCCAGCGGCGTTGTGGAGCCGCAGACCTAATCTGGCTGCAAGTCTGTAGGGTTAGTAGATTGTAAGGGTATATACCTTTTTATTGACTGATTGGCTAGGAGTGTGGTTTTTTAATATATTTTAACCATACTTAACATATTGTTATATATTTGCGCTGTTGTCTCTTGTCTGTATATATATATATATATATATATATATATATATATATATATATATATATATATATATATATATATATATATCATTGCCTTCCGGGAGTTACTTCTTGTTCTGGGCCTTTCCTCTGTCAGTCCTATTAGAACAGGCAGTGGAAAAGTTAATTCCTTCAAAAAGCCTGTTTGTGCATTCTGCGGGTCTGTTTTTGTGAGTGAAAATGTTCAGGTTACAAAATGATGCTTCTACATACAGTAATTGGTGTCAATATACTACATATAACAACAATATAGTGTGAAAACAAGTAGTGCTACTGCTTGGCTCACAACAGCTTCATGCAGCATTACCTACCTCTGTGATAATGAACCTGGTATGTACCTCAACTTTGTTCTTTCTCGTGACCTCATTTAAATGTTACTCTCTCTATCCACTACAAACTCCTCCCTCCTGGCCCACACCCAATAACACCATACACCCTGGACTACTCAAAAGCCTTGCACTATCTACTGAATGTTGGTGGAGGAAAACTCTAAAAAACAGCACACCAACCACTACTCCCTCTAATGGCAAACATCACAAATTTACAACTTACAAACAACTACTCAAATTTCTACTCATACTATTACTCTCTTCAGCAGGTATTATTGAACCTAATTCAGGACCTCCCTTTTCAATGCTGTCCCATACAGCTGAGAATTCCACCTTTAAATTCCAAAAAGGCCTATCTGTCACAAATATAAATATCCAGAGCCTGCTGCCCAAACTGGATGAACTAAGGGCATGGTGCCTTATGCATAAACCCAAAGCCATCGTTCTCACAGAAACTTGGCTAACCCCTAAAACTCCTGATGCAAATATTGCCATTCAGGGATATTCAATTTCTAGGAGAAATAGGTCAAAGAGGAGAGGAGGTGTGTTATTTTATATTGCAGACACCTTTCAATTTACACTGTTAAATTGCCCCCCAAGCCCATCCTCTTTTGAAATCCTAGTTGACAAAATCTGCCTCCCCTTTTCTAAGCCCATCTTGGTTGCTGGCATCTACCAACCCCCCTAAAGCCCCTCTACAGTCCCTGACTGATATCACCCAGTTTCTTGGCTCCATTTCCTCTCAGAATGAGAAGAGAGAGTTGCTCTTTCTGCGATACCCACGCTCCGCTATGCAGTTTTAGAGTACGGGGGGCCCCACCTACCGTGGGTTACAACTAACCTTATAGCACTCTACCAGTTCATGGATGCCTTGTGGAAAAGCTTCAAAGTAACTGGCACTACCAAGGATCTCAATCGCTACAGATGCCTGCGGAACATGTGCACAAGGCAAACAATACATGAAAAAGCACAATATTACTCTGATAATCTCCTCCAGAATACATCAAACCCAGCTAAATTCTGGAAGGTTATCACAATATATTCCAGCCTTCTAACCATCAACAACCAAGTAATATCACTAAGGAGGATATTACTCTGACAACCCCCCTGACATTGCAAATACATTCAATGATTACTTTGTGGGGTGTGCTGCTAACTTATTAGCGAAACGCAACCCAAACCACAAACATGAATCTCATTCTGTGAGGACCCTATAGCCCCACCCTCTTCCAACACTGCCCACAATTTTCAAATTGTCCCAGTATCCAAAGAGGAGATTACACAAGCACTCCTCAAATTAAAACTAAGCAGCCAATGTGGACCTGACTTACTACAATCTAAGTTCCCAAGACTTGTGCCTCAGCCATTTCTAAACCAATTACTTCCATAGTCAACTCTATTCTGTCTGCAGGCCATATCCCTAAGACCTGTAAAACTGCCAGAGTTGTCCCAATTTTCAAAAGTGGGGACAAAAACACTGTCTCAAACTATAGGCCAATCTCTCTTCTCCCAATACTATCCAAAGTCATGGGAAAATGTGTTCACTCCCAATTAAGCGATTACTATATCAAGACAAATTTCCCTAGCCAATCCCAATCTGGCTTTCGCCTTAAACACTCCACCATAACTACCCTGCTAAAATGTTGCAATGAAATCCAGTGTGGAATGGAACAGGGACAACTCACTAGTGCAATATTCCTAAACATTACAAAGGCTTTTGATACTGTTGATCATGTTAACTTGTTTAAGAACCTCCAGTGCTCTGGAATAGGGAAGCATACTTTAAACTGGTTTCATTCCTACCTATCAGGTAGATACCAACATGTATCCATCTCAGGCTCTAACTTCAATCCCTTGCATATCACCTGTTGTGTCCCGCAAGGCTCTTTTCTGGGGCCCCTACTCTTCTCATTGTTCATCAATGATCTTTCTACAGCTTGTAAGGAAGCTTCAATACACATGTATGCAGATGACACAATCTTATTTGCACACAGCCATAGCCTCTCCGACAGTGATCACATTCTTCAATCTGACTTTTTGAGACTTGAAAATATTACTGTATGCTCATTTGAATGTCTTAGACAGGTCTGCAACCCTGCCTTTCACCATTATCACCAGCACACAGCACTTCCACTGCAGCAAGGGATTCTGGGAAATGACATGTATGTATATATAGATCTATATCTATATATATAAATTTGAAAATCTTGGTTGTGAGTGTCTGGAGACATTTGATTGGTCCGTCGGTCCGCCCGCCCTCCCACGGCTCTCATTGGCCAGTGTGTCTCCCCCCCCCATGTGTGTCCCGCCCCCCCACGGCTCTCATTGGCCGGTGCACTCTAACCCAGGGGTCCCCAACCCCCGGCCACACTGCTGCTGCTGCCTGAGGTGAGGAAATGCTCCCTGGTGGTGGTGGTGTCGGCTGTTGCTGCAGGGGGAGGCTTAACTGAGTATTTGCCCCCACCCCCCATCTCCGTTTTTTACCTCAACCCCCAGCTCAGTTTTTTGACCCCCCCCAGCTCCGTTTTTTGACCCCCCAGCTCTGTTTTTGACCCCCCAGCTCCGTTTGTGACCCCAGCTTTATTTTTGAGCCCCAGCTCTGTTTTTGCCCCCCCTAGCTCCGTTTTTGACCTCGCCAGCTCCGTTTTTGACCTTGAGCTCCATTTTGACCCCCCCAGCTCAGTTTTTGACCCCCCTCCAGCTCCGTTTTTGACCCCCCAGCTCAGTTTGTTTACCCCCAGCTCTGTTTTGACCCCCCAGCTCTGTTTTGACCCCCCAGCTCCATTTGTGACCCCCCAGCTTTATTTTTGACCCCCCAGCTCTGTTTTTGACACCACTAGCTCTGTTATTGACCTCCCCAGCTCCGTTTTTGACCCCCAAGCTCCGTTTTTTACCCCCCAGCTCTGTTTTTGACCCCCAGCTCCATTTGTGACCCCTCCAGCTCCGTTTTGTACCCCCCAGCTCAGTTTTGTACCCCCCCAGCTCCATTTTTACCCCCCAGCTCTATTTTTAACCCCCAGCTCCGTTTTTTACCACCCCCCGACACACACAGTTACACACACACACAGTGACTGACACACACAGTGACAGACACACTGACAGACACAGGCTTGCTAGGGTCTAGTATGCGCATGTCCCTGTCCCCACCTGAAAGTATATGCGGGGATGAGGTCAGTGTCTTATCCTGTGCTAATTGTCGCTCAAGTAGGCGGAGCTCCAGCGCCAACCTCAGACCCAGTAGAATGGGAGAAATTCAACTACTTGCCCAGGCCATACAACAATTGGGTGGGCCCAAGCATGAATTCCATCCCCAGCAGCCAAACCAAAAATTAAAGCTCTTTTCAGGGGTAAAAACTACTTCCACCGGTGAGGAGGCTTTTGATGTATGGAAGGAATATGCTTCACAGGTACTGAAGAGTGGACCTGTCCTGATGCGGTGAAAAGACAACGAATCATGGAGTGTCTACGTCCGCCTGCGTCCACTACCATCAAGATGTATAAAGATCAGCATATGGAGGTTACGGCACAACAGATGATGGAGTCTCTTATTCGGGCATATGGTAAGGAAGATGATGTGAGTGAGTTATGGACTAAGTATTATAACCTCCGCCAGAAGGAGGGGGAAGAACTATCAGAGTTCATACAGGTACAATGGATCCAATTGATCTTGTGGGATCTACGTTCCCGCCAAATCATTAAGACCTCAGAAGTGAATGAGTATAGGCACACTCAATTCCTGCTGGGAGCCATACCCACTTATAATATCGTAGTAATGATCAGATGCGTGCTACGAAAGGGGGACCCCTACACTAGAAGACCTACTGGACAAGGTGAAGAGTCATGAGGTCTACACTAGGTTGCACACGCCTAAGAAGACTAAAGACTCTCGCAAGGACGAAGCAAAGGAAGTACCCGTACCCAAAGCAAAGGGAAGCAAGTGCGGAAAGGATACGACCACCCCGGAGATGCCTGGGTCCGCTTCCAGGTCACCTGGCAGTCCGGCTCCCCACCCAGAATTCCGTTGCTTCAACTGTGGCAAAAAGGGCCATGTTGCAAGGGTCTGTCCTAACCCTAAGAAACCCACTAAGGCCCAGGCCTATACCGTAAAAGTGCGGAAGTCACTCTCGTCCTTATCAGTCATACCCGAGGAGGATGAGGGAGAGTCTGAAGCCCCCACAGGAGAGCTCTACGGCTATAATAAGAGTCATCGTAGAAGGCGTATATGCCTCACCTTTGATGGACACTGGGTCTCAGGTGACCATTATTTATCGGACATTCTACAACCAACACCTCAGTCATGTGCCCCTACAGTCGGCTGAAAAGATGAAGTTGTGGGGCCTCAGCAACGAGGATTACCCCATTGATGGAGTGATAGCCTTGCAGATCAACATATCACAGTTGAACACCAATCGGACTCACCCAATGAGAGTGGAAGCCCTGGTCTGTTCCGAGCCTCAAGAACACCCGAGTGCTCCCATCATATTGGGAACGAATGCAGATGTAGTAAAGTCAATGATCTGAACCTATCTTCAAGATACAGGTGAATTACCTCCGTCTAAACTACAGCTTCCTCCAGCATTCAGGGATGAATGCTTACGAGTCGCTTCCCAGGAAGAATACAGGGAGATCTTCAATCACGAGAAAGGAATGATAGAGATTCCACCAGGGGGAGTGAGACACATGACCGCCATGGTCAGATACTGGGGCCGAGACACTGCAGACACCTTGTTCTCTTTAGAAACTACCCCTGAAGATGATCTCAAGAGAGGATACAAGATGGTACCGGAGATGAGGGAATGGACCACAGCTATTCCTGAGAAAATCACGGTGTCCATGCAAAACGTCTCTCTACATCCGGTGCTGTTTGAATTCGGACAGAGACTGGGCAGGATATACCCGGTGACAACAGTGGAGACAGTAGTGCATGTCAAGGCTGCTACCGCCCAGGAAGAGCCCGAAGGGTAACCATTTGACTTTGGGTATTTAACCATCTCTGAAGAGTGGAAGAAGCGGCTGAGTACACAGCTGGAAGAACGCCGAGAAGTGTTCTCTACTAGTGAGTTGGATGTGGGCTGTAGCCGTAACGCTCAACACATGATCAGATTTAACGATGCCACTCCATTCAGAGAGCGGTCCCGGCGAATTTCACCCAGGGATGTGGATGACTTCAGGAATGTCATCAACGAGATGGGAATGGCCGGCATAGTAACGGAGTCACGGAGTCCCTACGCTTCTCCAAAAGGGATAGTAAGGAAGAAGATCGGGTCCGTCCGCCTGTGCGTTAACTATCGTACCTTGAATCAATGTACCATCCCCGATCAGTACACACTACCCCGGATCGAGGAGATCCTTAATGCGCTGTTGGGCACCCAGTGGTTCAGCGTGTTGGATCTACACTATCAAGTCCCCATGAGCCCATCTGACCAAGAAAAAACGGCGTTCATCTGCCCTCTCGTGGGACTGAAGAAAAGTCTGACGGGTGCTCCTGTACTGGCTTATGCTGACCCGGAGAAACCCTATGTTCTGCAATGTAAATGTTAGCTTCAGTGGGTTGGGAGCAGTGTTACATCAGAAATACCCGGCTGGTCTGCGTCCAGTGGCCTATGGGAGCCGAAGCTTAACTCCTAGTGAGAACTATCCGGCCCTTCCAGATGTATACTGCCACACTGATGGTATGGGTCTTACTCCGAATGTGATCTTCACTTAGAAGGAAATGATACTGGCCCAGATAAGTGATCCAGTGGTTAACGCGGTCCGTGAGGCTTGCCATAAAGATGACCCGTCTATGATGAAACAGGTCCCCAAGGACATCTTTGCCATCCTCATGAGAGAGTGGGACAAATTTGAAATTGATCGTGGCCTCCTATATCGAATTGTTCCCTACCACAATCATCCGGACCGACGACAACTGTTTCTGCCACGGCATCTGCAGTGACTTGTCTTACGATCCTTACACGATGATCACGGACACCTGGGGGAGGATAAGACTATTGGATTAGTAAGAGACTGATTCTTCTGGCCTAAAGGGAGTCAGTAGAACAACATTGTAGGAGGTGCATACGGTGTATTCAGAGAAAGACACTGCCTACCTGTGCTGCCCCAATGGGCCATCTCAAAAGCTCTGGCCCAATGAACTTAGTCTGCATGGATTTATTATGTATAGAACCAGACTCAAAAGGCATAGACAATGTGCTAGTAGTGACAGACCCTATACCCGCTACGCACAAGCGTTCCCGACAAAAGATTAGAAAGCTACCACAGTGGCCAAAGTGCTATGGGAGAAGTATTTTGTGCACTATGGTCTACCAAATAGGATGCACTCTGATCAGGGATGAGATTTCGAGAGCAAGCTGATTAAAGAATGGCTAACACTGTTAAATATTCAGAAATCCAGGACCACTCGCTACCATCCTGAGGGAGATGCGCTCCCTGAAAGATTTAATCGGACATTGCTATATATGCTAGGCACTCTAAAGGATTCCCAAAAAGGAGAATGGAGCAAACATGTGGAGGCCTTGGTGAAAGCATACAATTGCACTCGGCAGGAGTCCACCGGGTACACTCCGTACTTCATGATGTGGGAGAGAAGCCAGATTGCCGATCAACATCCGACTGCGGGTATCTACCAATGGGGTACCCAATACGTCTCATTATCGATATGTGAGAAGACTCCAAGATAGTCTACACCATGGTTATCAGCTAGCAGAAAGAGCCACAGCTAGACTAAATGCCAATAATAAAAGTAGGTACGTTCACAAAGTATGCTATTGGGAGTTACGACCAGGAGAAGCAGTCCTCTTACGCAACTTAGGGATTCCGGGCAAGCACAAGCTGGCTGATCGTTGGAGAGAGGGACCCTTCCAAGTATCCCAAATGCCGGGTCTCCCTGTCTATCGCGTATAAGATCTGAATGGCAGGGTAAAGGTCTGGCACCGAAACCACTTGTTACCTATCCCACAACTGGGAGAAAGTGAAGCAGAAACAGAAACAGTAGTAACCGATAGTGAGCCTGAAGAGTCTACAGAGAATTCAGATTCAACAGCTGAGGCGATTCAAGATCCTCTGGAAGGAACTTCCAACAGAGATTGGTGGGCACCTCCCGAAGGAGCAACGGGTAAAGGGCCTGCGTCTCAAGTAACAGCAATAGGTGAGTCACCCGGTCAGCAATTAAATCCTAATAGCCCGAGTTTTGTGCCACACAGAGACAATGTTCAGTTACAAAGAGACTTTGCCCAAACTGGTTCACCTTCTACCCGAGAGTCCAGGCCTCAAGCCTATGATGGTCTCTCCCAAGATGAAGAAATGGAGACTGAGACTCGCAGAAGCCAGCGAGTGAGACGCCCTCCCACTAGAGTGGCTTATGATTCATAAGGGGCACCTAACAATGAGTCTCAGCAGCCAGCAAAAGCTAAGATAAATATGTTTGTAGAAATGTATAATCTCGCTTAGAGTGATCGTTAAGTTGTACAAAGAAAACAGCATTTTTATTATATAATATTGTTGTACATGTGTTAGTTCAAGCGGGAACGTTGAGGTTTTCACCAGGGGGAGGATGTAGCCATGTACCCTTCAGTCTCCCCACACTCCCGTTTTCCCCCTCCTTACCCTCACTATGTAAGACAGGGTGACGGAGTCGCCGGTAGCTCTTGCCACAGGGCGCCGCTATGTTGGGCGCGCACGAGCGCAGAGTCGCGCATGCGCAGAAGTGGCGAGGAGCTGGAAGAGTGCTGGAAGGTTGCGCATGAGCAGGGCAACATCGCGGCGGCCATTAAAGTTGCGCATGCGCAGTGTCCTATGCGCACGCGGTCCTAATGATAATTGTGCAGCAGAGAGACTACAACTCCCATGATGCTCAGGAGAAGCTGCCAGGTGATCCACAATAGCCAATGGGATGGCTGGATTGCGTCTAAAGGAAGGAAAGACTACTGCCTGCTGGAACAGGAAGTGAGGAGTCGAGACCTGGACACTGAAGGTGTAGGTAGTGTCCACGGAGCAGTGCTCCAGGGACTAGGCCAGTGGTAAACCCCCAGGGCCCAGTTAGTCCCCAGAGACACGGCAGAATAAGTAATGATATAGGGAAAGGCGTTAAGATAGAGACTCCTTCACTATATTGATAGAGAGAGAGATGCTGCAGGACAGTGCTTAACTGGCAGTGCAGCATGAAAGCTGAAAGGATACCTGACTCTATAGCAGAGACTATTCTTAAAGGATCATCCGGCTGGGGATCCCTCCCCATAGGAGTCAGACGGTGGAATCATTCTTGCAAGGAGCAATGCGTCGCGCAGCTGGACCACGTTGCAGAATTGATGATTGATGATGATTATCGTGGTCAGGAGAGCAGGAGAGAGTGTGCTCTGGGGGGCCAATGAGAGCCATGGGGGGGCAGGACACAGGGGGGCAGACACACCGGCTAATGAGAGCCGTGTGATGGCGGGCGGACCGACGGACCAATCAAATGGTCTCGACACTCTCAAACAAGATTTTCGATTATATAGATATAGATATAGATATATATATATATATGCATATATATATATAAAATTTACATGGATCTAAAATTTACATTCAATCTCAATAGAAATAATATAACATTTTTGGATCTAGAATTGGAGGCCAGTGACACTGGTGAGATTGTAACTAAAACTCACTTTAAAACTGTCTCTACAAACAGTTATCTACACAAAAAAAGCAACCACTATAAAAGATGGCTGGACAATATCCCCAGGGGCCAATTTCTCAGAATCAGGAGAAATTGTTCTCTTGATTCTGATTTCTTGGCCCAGGGAGAAATACTAGTAGAAAGATTTTTGGCCAAAGGTTATAATATTCACACTATTTTGGAGACATTTAGACAAGTAGGTGCTCTAGATCGGGAAACTTTGCTAAGTAAATCCAAGCTAAACTATTTGAAAGATGAAGTGGCCAACTCTGATACGACAGGTAGATCCACCAAATCTCCCTTATTCATTACTACATATAACAACGCAGCAAAGGGTATTGTATCCATTTTAAACAAACACTGGAATATCATGTTAAGGGATCCGATTATTGGTCAGAAGTTACCATCTAGTATTCCTATCATTTTTTTTTTTTTTCCACAAAAAGGTTTTTATTATTGGATTACAGTACATTGCATACAGTGTCTACCAACCCGCTATCTTACTTTATTGTACCATAACCCAATTTTTCTTTTTTCCGCCATCCTCCGTTTTAACACAGACATACCGGGTAGACTCACTCACGAACCTAACAAACCAGACGGACACAGAAAAAGGGGGGGGGAGGGATGAGGGGAGGGGGGCGAGCTCATTGTCTTCTCTGCGTTCACCGAATCCATTCTTGTCTATACTCAAAGGGGCAGCTTGTACCTGTGGGCGTTCTACTTACCGTCTTCCCTACCTGTTCCCTTTTTACACGTCGTCTGTACTGGTTCCTCGTAGGAGAATGCATCTATTTATATTATGGCATGATGGTGGTGGCATCCACCCCCGGGATGTCCGAGTGGTCCAGCCACTTGGTCCAAATTTTCAAAAAATTTATGCCGGTGTCGTTGACCAGACTCGTCAACTGTTCCATCCGGCAAATATACCAGATTCTGTTTCGAATTTTTGTAATTGTGGGTAAGTCTGGGAGCTTCCACAGAGCTGCGAGTTCGCACCTCATGGCTGTTGCAAAGTGAGCAATCAGGTTTTGCGCCGGTCTGCCTATTCCCCGAGTGCGCCTGCCTAGCAGGAACAGCCAAGGGTCCAGGGGGACCGGTCGTCCGAGAATACTCGTTAGCCAATCCTGGATTTCCTCCCATAGAGGAGCCACTTTTGGGCAACTCCACAGCATGTGAAGCAAGTCTGCCTGTTCCCCACATTGTTTTGGGCACAATGGAGGGTAACCTTTGACAAACTTTGCTAATCGTGTTGGGGTGAGATACCACCTCATTAGGACTTTATATGCATTCTCCTTCAAGGTGGTGCATATAGAGCTTTTCGCTGCTGCCAGTACTATTGTGGACCAGTCTTTGTCTTCTAGCGTCTCCCCTAAGTCTGTTTCCCATTTAATTCTATAGTTAAGTTTAGTGTCAACGTCCTGTCCAGGGCAGACCACCTCTCTGTATATCCGAGAAGTGAGTCCCGATGTGTCCGTGCCTCTGGAACACAGCTGCTCAAAATTTGTGCGCTTGGGGCGTTTGGGAGTTTTCATATAAAATGCTCGCACCTGGAGGTATCTAAAAAATTCGGAATTGGGCATCTCTGTTTCTGATCGAATTTGTTCAAATGTTTTGAAGACTTGGTGTCTCTCCAGGTGTAGTAGCCTAGTAATACCTTTTGCTTTCCAGACCGCAAGGTTCTTGCGTAACATACCCGGAGCGAAATCAGGGTTCCCCGTAATCGGGGTCATAAGCGTGTTCTGGGTTGTCAGGGCACACTTATGTTTGGTGTTCTCCCAAGTAGCCAAAGAGCATTTCACTGCGGCCAGCGGTTCACTTAAGGTCTGTTGTATCTTTTTGGGTAACCAAATTAGATCCTGTATCTCTACGGGGTCACAGCAGGCCTTTTCCAACTCAACCCACCTCCGTATGCTAGGTTGCATGTGCCACTGAGTAATTTGGGATAATTGTGCCGCTTTGAAGTACGATATCAAGCAAGGTACCCCCAAACCTCCTCTAACTGTTGGCCTTGTAAGGATGCTATTTTTTATACGTGGTTTTTTATTACCCCAGACGAATTTCACCATAGAGGACTGTAAACGGAGGATGTCGTCTCTGATCACTTGTATCGGAAGGGTCTGAAACAGATACAAGATTCGAGGGAGGAGATTCATCTTAAGGCACTGGATCCTGCCGATCCACAAAATTGTGTGGCCTGACCAGATCCGTAGATCCTCCTTCAGAGTCCTAATTAGCCTGGGGTAGTTGGCTTTGTAGAGGGCGTCGTAGTTTTTGGTGATATAGATACCTAGATATTTTATGGAGGAGGTTTGCCATTTGAAATTAAAATTCAGTTCAATCAATTTTTCCGTGACCTTTGGCAGGTTGATATTTAGTGCTTCTGACTTTGTCTGATTGATTTTGAATCCCGAGATCTTATTAAAATTATCTAGCAGACTGAAGACATTTGGCAGAGAGGTAAGGGGTTTGGATAACATTAGTATAATGTCATCTGCATACAGGGCCACTTTGTGTGACTGATCCTTAATCTGTATGCCTGTTATATCGGGGGAGTTGCGGATGTGTGCCGCTAGGGGTTCTATGCATAATGCAAAAATGAGTGGGGACAGGGGGCATCCCTGTCTGGTGCCGCTCTTTATAGGAAAGTCATCCGACAGGAAGCCCTGGTGTCTGACCTTCGCCATCGGTTCCCTGTAAAGAGCCAGAATAGCTCCCAATATTCTCCCCCCTATGCCGAACACTCCCAGCGTCTCTGTGAGATAGGGCCAATCAATGCGGTCGAAGGCCTTTTCAGCGTCCAGACTCAATGCCATAGACGGGATGTGTTTTCTATGTGCCAAATCAATTAAATCTATTATCCGTCTGGTATTGTCTGTAGCTTGCCTCCCGCATATGAACCCTACTTGATCTGGGTGGACCAGCTTCGGCATGACTAAATTCAGACGGTTAGCTAGCAATTTGGAGAAGATTTTGGTGTCTGAATTGATGAGAGATATAGGCCGGTAGCTTTTGCAATCCGCTGGGTCCTTTCCTGGTTTGGGGATCACTGTTATAGACGCCTGGAGCATTTGGCCAGGGATAGGGGCACCATCTAAGAATGAGTTGAATAGTCGGGCCAGGTGAGGCACTAATGTTTTCCTAAATTTTTTATAGTACAGGTTAGAGAAGCCATCTGGGCCTGGGGCCTTGGACGGCTTTAGTGCTTTTATTACCTCTGATATTTCCTCACCTGAGAAGTCTACCTGTAATGCCTCCCTTTCCAATCTGCTCAGGCTGGGTAGTTTTGCCTCTGTTAGAAATGTCCTCAGCTGCCTATGAGTGTTCTCACAATGGGAGACCTTCGCCCCATCATATAGGGTCTCATAGTAATTTTTAAATGCCTCTACAATTTGTTTGGGATCAGAAGTAAGGTCACCTTTCTTGGTTCGAATGGCTTGAATATGGAAATTACGGTTACAATTTTTGAGTTTATTGGCAAGTGGGGTATCTGGCTTGTTCGCTTTCTCATAGTATCGTCGCCTAGACCAGGTCAGCTCTTTCTCCGCTCGGGAGGACATCAATAAATTTAGTTTTGTTTTAGAGTCGCGCCAGGCCTGTAAGGTCTGCGCTTGTTTGTTATTTTTGTGTAGGGCAGAGAGGGCTGTTAGCTCTGATTGGAGAATCTTAATTTTATTTTCCCTTGCTTTTTTCCGCCTACTTGCTATCCCTATGAGCTCCCCGCGGAGAGTCGCCTTATGGGCCTCCCATAGGATGGATTGAGATGTCACACTACCGACATTCTCCTCAAAATAGACCCTGATTTTATCCCTTATTGCCGTTTCAATTTCGGGGATTTTTAGCAGAGATTCGTTTAGCTTCCATGTCGCTCCTGGTCTGTCTAGTCTGAAGTCTGTGCACCGCAGCTCGATGGGTGCATGATCTGACCATGAAATATCATGGATGCCCGTATGGGAGATCTGCGAAACCATTCTATTGGACACAAAGAGGTAGTCTATCCTGCTGTATCTGTCATGTGGATGTGAATAGAATGTGTACTCCTTCTCTCCCGGGTGTTGTTCCCGCCAGATATCTACCAGTCTGTTTGTCTTGAGACCTTGGGTCCAGATTGCTCTGCTTTGTGTGTGTTTCGGTATTCTGGGCGTGCACCTGTCGGCTTTCGGATCTAGAGTGAGGTTAAAATCCCCACCTAGTATCACCCCGCCTTGTGCCACTCTATGTAGAGTTGTAAAGAATTTTGTGAAGAAGGTATCAGCCCCTTCGTTGGGAGCGTAGACATTGGCTATTGTGAGGGGTTGACCCCCCACCTCACCTACTATTATTAAGAACCGCCCGTTCTTGTCTTTTTTTGTTAGAGTTGTGTTAAACGCCAGGCGGTTGTGTAACAAGGTTGCTACCCCTCTCTTTTTAACATTGGCTGACGCAGAGAGCCATGTTCTATATCTGGTGTCTAGATATTTAGGGGAACTGGTCTTTGAGAAGTGGGTCTCTTGGAGTAGTATTATGTCGGGGTCCTGTCGTCGGTAGTCAGTAAATGCTATTTTCCTTTTTAGGGGGCTATTAAAACCTTTTATGTTGTGCGATAAGATGGTGAAATCCTTACCCATTGATGTTTTCAGTATGGAATGCTGCGTTACCTCTTGCTATCCGGGTCATGTTGTGTTTCAACGTATGGTTCAGTGAACTGCTTTGGATATTGCTCGTCTGTATAGGAGAGAAACATTGGGGTACACACATTGGGGACATGGGGGAGACAACAAATAAACCTTGGTAACTTTCGGCGACATCAGGGGACCGAGTCCCCCTGGACGCCTGAACTGCCCCTCGTGGGGTTCCGGTTCGGGTGGGCCCACCTCTGACCATGTCAGGCTGAGCTTGACCCGTTTCCACCGGCCCACCGGGGTCTTTCATGGGTCCCTTGGGGTCTAACCCCCAAGTATCCATGAGGAGACTCATGCCGACGGCAAAGGGGCAAGCACCCTCCCCCCCACCGTTTTTAAAACATAGTTAATGGCAAATCTTCGTAGCCAATATGACCGTTCAGCATCCCTAGGACCGCAGGCAGCGTTGTTGTGAGTGTGACTTATCTGTGTGGGGTACTTTTCCTACTTCTATGTTCCTGCCCTCTGTGGGGGTCTCTCTATTACTTGTTACCTACATGGGCCTGTGGGTAATGTACTCCCCTCCCTCTACGCGTTCTCTTGCTGGGACTCTTCCTTCCGGTGTGTGTGTCCCAGTGTTCATGCACCCCTTTGGCTGCACTGTGTCCTCTGTGTGGAACTATTGGGGCCTACGCTGGGTATTCTCCCTCTCCCTACCTCCCTTGGAGTGCTGTCGCTGCCTGCCCGGGCTATGTGTGGGTCTTATGCCCCTGCGATTTGTCCGGGATAGCTGCTTTTCCCGGTCTTGCTGCGGATTTGGCGCTTCTGATTGACGTGGCTCTTCACTTCCCCAGCCGGTCGCCTCTACCAAGATGGCCGCGCGGCCATATCCGGTGACGTCCTTCCGGTCTTTGGTCTTTAGCTGCCGGATGTCGATGGGAGCGGACGTCTTCCCGCGCTGGGCTCTTCTTCTTCCGGCCGTGCAGCTTTCGTCCCGCCATGAGTTACGATGCCGCCATCTTCCTTTGGTGCGTGCCACGCGCCTCTTCCGGGTTGCGGGGCAGCCAGTATCACCGGCATTGCAGGTAGGTTTCTTCTTTTTGTTTTCCCCTCCAGGCTTGGCTTGAAACCTTGGGGCAGCGTGTACATGTCTGTTATTGAGTAGGTGGTGCTGTGGCATTATGAAGTCCACTTCTGCTGCTCGGTGCTCCTAGGTGCTAGCGGCCTTGTTAAATCAAACTTCGTGCCATAACTTGTAGGCAAACAAACAGATTCATAATGTACAGTTCATTTGACAGGACTTTATTCACTCCTTCTCCTGTTCCGTAGTAGCACGGGTCTTCCGGGATGTGCCGGCCTGTTGCCACTCATTGTCCGGTTCTGCTTCTTTCCGTGGGCTCCTGGCTTCCCCCGTTGTTACCCCCAGCCTGCGCAGGAATTCATCCCCTTCCTCTGGGTTTTTCATCGAGGTGGCCCTTCCGTTCCTAATGACTAGCAGTCCGAACGGAAAGGTCCACCTATATCGGATCGCTTTATCTCTGAGGAGGCGGGTGATCGGTTGTAGTTTCAGGCGTCTGGCCAGGGTCAGAGGGGACAGGTCTTGAAAGAGTTGTAGGGAGACCCCCTCAAACTTACAGGCTTCTTCCCCACGGGCTTTTGTGAAAATTGCCTGCCTGGTGCGGAAGTAATGCAACCGAGCAATCACATCCCTCGGTTGTGCATTCGCCAGCGGCTTGCTCCTTAAGGCTCTATGGCATCTATCCATCATTAATTCTGCCACTGGGGTGTCGGGGAGCAGCGTCGCCATCCATCTTGTGAGGAACTCTTCTATTTCCCCAATGTCCTCGGGTATGCCGCGGACACGGATGTTACTTCGTCGGTCCCGGTTCTCTGCGTCCTCCTGGCGCTCGGCCAGCTCTGTAATTTGGTGTTGCAGATGGGAGGAACGCTTTTCGGCTTTTTTGGCCGCTGAGGAGACCGCCACCATTTTGTCCTCCAGGGCCCCAGTTCTTGTTCCCAGGCCCTGTACCTCCTGCCGGAGTTCCTGTATCTCGGCTCTAAACAACGACTTCATGTCGTTGTATAGCCGATCAAAATCACAGCGCCGTACGGGCCGCTGTTCCGGCGTCTCCTCCCGGTCCTCCTCGTGGTCCGACCCCGATCCTGGTGCTGAGCCGGGCGCCATTTCTGCCCTCCCGTCTCTGGATGTGGAGCGGCTTAAATATCGCCTGAGATCTCCCGTATTTTTCTTTTTTGTGGATGGCGGGGCCATCTCTATGGGTTCCGACGTCGGTAGCAGAGAATTTGCAGTATGCACTGTCCGTTTATATTGCCTTTATTTAAATCTTGCTTTGGCGGGGGTAGGAGCTACTAGATTAGGCAGCTATTCCCCTCACCATCGCGCATGCGCTCCGTATTCCTATCATTTATAGGAAAGCAAGAAGTCTCAAAACATTGTTGGCCCCCAGTCGATTAAAACAGCACATTGGTTTTCCCACATCTCGGCTTACACTAAAAGGTAATTCCACTTGTGGACGCAGTAGATGCCTTACATGTAAACACATTAATAGGGGAGACCATGTTATTTCCCATCACAATAAATCCATTCACACCATCAAAGGTCATATAAATTGTTTATCTACTTTTGTCATATATATTATCACTTGTCCGTGTGGCTATCAATATATAGGGAGAACCACACGGACTTTAAGCACAAAGTTCTTGGAACATAGACGAAATATTATCCATGGGATCACTAATCATAATTTGTCACGATATTTTTTGGAAAAACATAATAAAGATCCCTCTTCCTTAACAGTGATTGGTTTAGAATGAATACCTTCTACGTTACTTAGTGGTGATAGAATTAAGAGATTAAATCTAAGAGAGACCTACTGGATTTATATGTTGGATACATTTAGTCCGGGTGGTCTCAATGACTATATTGATACTAGTACTATTGTTTGATCTCCTCCCTCCTGTTTTCCGGTGGGTGCCAGAGGTCTGGGTTGAACGTGTGCAGAATGTTCCCTCTGTCCCCCAGATGGCAGGCTCAGTGGGGGTCCCTTGGTCGGATTTGTATTTATGATAGATATCAACACAATACACAACATTTTTTAACAATTAAGTTTTATCATGATAATCAGAATTATTTTGATTCAATATATATTATATACTTATTAACACATACACTTGTTATTCATTTATTCTAATCACAATTACATATTTATTCAACACAGTGTTTGCACATACTATTATGATATTTGATTTAAGATACACATAACACATTATTAATACGTTTAGTTTATTGGATTGCTGGCTCTTTGAAATTACTTCTCCAGTTACATAACATCTACTTCAATAGCAGCTCGGTATATATAGTTTGTTCTCCCTTTCCCGTGGAGTCTCCATTTAAGGTTTCAGTATACAATAAGTATATGTTATTTTCTTTTATAGCACCTAAATTTCTTGGCAATACATAATTTAATTGGTAAATTTTATTTGGCAAAATATTAGATTTGGATATTCTGGTTATAAACATTTAGATGTACATATTCCAAACAACTTTCAACTTTGGTGCTTTATGTTTGTCCTTGTATCATGCAGATTTTCTACAAATTTATATTAATTTTATTCATGTTAGTATACACAAATTATCTCACAGTCCTTTATCTTTATTATTATTTTTAGCATCATCAACATAGATATATTTAGATTTTCTAATCAAATACAATTGGATTTCAGTTTCAATTCTTCCTTTTTAATCACATAGAGCCAAATTTATTTTGGACTCTTGGTGATTAATTCAAGCTTGCTCTATATTTATATTCACATATTATGTATTATTATTAATTTTCCTTTTTATATATTTTTTATATTATTTTACTGAAAAGTTATTCATTTGGTTAAATTGAAAAATTTCAGAAAGAACCACAGCTTTTAATTATATCAATAATAGTGACATAGCTAGTGCTGAGATACATCATGGCAAATTATGCTAATTAAGTCACTCAATTTACTAGCCACAGGTGGTTCAGATTTGTATTTTTCTACATCATGTTTACATTTGTATATGCAATGGGATTTCAATTAATGTATACATTGGTATCAATTATATAATTAATGTTATTTTATGTTTCTTTTAATCTTTCATTATTTATATGTCATATTCATCTTTTATTTCATTTGTCATTATCTGAGCATATATTTTGTAATTGTTTACTTTTCTCAATACTGTCCTCATTTCTATATTAGGTATATATTATATATTTATTCATGCATTGATTACTTATATTTAGCACAGATGACCTTTTTTAGCTCTCCAATTGAATCGTACCCACCTCTATATTTGATTGGACTATGGGACTATAAATTACCAGTCTATTCAATTGGAGTTTATCCCCTGATGAAATCCGTTGAGCCGGAAGAAACGCGTAGGGTCACGTGGCATAGGAACTACGGAAGGTGACCAGTTCAGACGCCTGAGTGTGGAGAGAGGACGTGAGTGAAGGATTCCCTTGGTCCCGGAGCTGTAAGAAGCAAACGGCGGCCGCAGCCAACAGAGGTGTTCCGGTTTTGAAGGTTTAAAACCCTTTCCAGCAAACACAGCAGCAGCAACACCAATTTGCAGAGACTCCCACCGCATCCAAAATGGAAGACGGCGGTGAATCCTCACGTTCATCTGGTGCATGGGCTGGTCCCATAACATGCCTTTTTTATACTGACAAAGTGTGAGTGTGCATTTGTCTTGTCCATGGATTATTAAACCTTATCATCTGATTTTATACAAGGATCGGGCGCTTTTTTCTTCTCTTTTCTATAGGTTCGTTGGGAGGTTGGTGATCCCATGAAGAAGCTGCCTGGACCCTGTATTTGTCATTATCAAGGACATATGTGGACTTAAGTATTGTTCAATACATTTCTTATTTTTATTTTGTATTTTTATTTTAAAACAATATTTTTTTTTTCCAGCTATTTTTTCTAATTTTCATTTTTTCATTTTTATGCTTTTTACACTATTTTTTGGTCCATATATTACACTATTTACACATAATATAAGACTTTATTGGTATTCTTATTATTATACACACACACATTTTTTCACACACAATACTACATTTTTTACACTTTCTATATATTTTTAGTTGCAACATTTTTAAGGGTATTAGTCCCAATCAATAGTTCCTAACCACAAGCAAGTTTACATTTTTATTAAATTGTATTTTTATGCTATATTGTATTAGTCATCTGTGCTGGGTTATCACCTTGCTGAATTACATTGGGGCCACAGCGGTTTGTGTGTGGTTGGAGAAGGGCGCTGTCTTTTACTTCTGTTTACTATATATACATATATATATATATATAGCCAGTGTTCGACAAATCACCCAAAAATCTACTCGCCCAACCAAAAAATCTACTCGCCACCTAGTCCCGCCCCCAACCCCGCCCCTAGTCCCGCCCCCAACCCCGCTTTAACATAAAATATATAAATAAAATACATTTAATAAATTCCTAGGCAGAACAACATTCGTTTTTGACATAAATGTATGTATTGTATTACATTATACTACAATTAGTCCTTGTTACGTCTGTGTGTGTGTGTAAATGTCAGATCTAGAAATAAAAGCCAGATGTGAATGACTAGTTTCCTGAACCACTTAACCAATTTCTGGACGTCCCCGCTTCACAATATCTAAAGCATTAATCCCGCCTGGGATCTTACATGATCCGCAGTCCCTCAATGTCCAGGTACCCTCATTCCCGCAATGTTATACATTGGAGGGGAGGTGTTCCCTACCTGTCTTCTGGGTTAGGGGGGATTCCGATGTCTTCCATGTGAAGCTTGAGTCAGATCTGGAATAAAGCAGTGTAGGTTATTTCGGTGTTGGTATAGGGCAGTTAAGATATATAGGGTAAATAAGAGATCCAGATCCAGAGTGTTGGTGAGAGACACAGCGAGAGAGGGTGACAGAGAGACACAGCGAGAGAGGGTGACAGAGAGACACAGCGAGAGAGCGAGGGTGACAGGGAGAGCGAGAGAGAGAGGGTGACAGGGAGAGCGAGAGAGAGGGTGACAGGGAGAGCGAAAGAGGGTGACAGGGAGAGAGAGGGAGAGGGTGACAGGGAGAGCGAGTGAGAGAGAGGGTGACAGGGAGTGCGAGAGAGAGAGAGGGTGACAGGGAGAGTGAGAGAGAGAGAGAGAGAGGGTGACAGGGAGAGCGAGAGAAAGGGTGACAGGGAGAGCGAGAGTATGTGGGTGAGGTGGTGGATGACTGACTGACTGACTGACTGGGTGGGTGACTGACTGACTGACACTTGGGTGCGTGACTGACTGACCGGGTGGGTGACTGACTGACTGACTGGGTGGGTGACTGACTGACTGGGTGACTGACTGACTGGGTGGGTGACTGACTGGATGACTGACTGACTGGGTGGGTGGGTGACTGACTGACTGACTGGGTGGGTGACTGACTGACTGGGTGACTGACTGCCTGACTGGGTGACTGACTGACTGACTGACTGGGTGACTGACTGACTGACTGGGTGACTGACTGACTGGGTGTGTGGGTGACTGACTGGGTGGGTGGGAGGGTGACTGACTGACTGGGTGGTGACTGACTGACTGGGTGGGTGACTGACTGACTGGGTGGGTGGGTGACTGACTGACTGGGTGGGTGACTGACTGGGTGGGTGACTGACTGGGTGACCGACTGACTGGGTGGGTGGGTGACTGACTGACTGACTGACTGGGTGGGTGACTGACTGACTGACTGGGTGACTGACTGACTGGGTGGGTGACTGACTGACTGGGTGTGTGGGTGAATAACTGGGTGGGTGGGTGACTGACTGACTGGGTGGGTGACTGACTGACTGGGTGGGTGACTGACTGACTGAGTGGGTGACTGACTGGGTGGGTGACTGACTGACTGGGTGGGTGACTGACTGACTGGGTGGGTGACTGACTGACTGGGTGGGTGGGTGACTGACTGGGTGGGTGACTGACTGACTGACTGACTGGGTGGGTGACTGACTGACTGGGTGGGTGACTGACTGGGTGGGTGACTGACTGGGTGGGTGGGTGACTGACTGACTAGGTGGGTGACTGACTGGGTGGGTGGGTGACTGACTGACTGGGTGGGTGACTGACTGACTGGGTGACTGACTGCCTGACTGGGTGACTGACTGACTGACTGACTGGGTGACTGACTGACTGGGTGACTGACTGACTGACTGACTGACTGGGTGACTGACTGACTGGGTGTGTGGGTGACTGACTGGGTGGTGACTGACTGACTGGGTGGGTGACTGACTGACTGGGTGGGTGGGTGACTGACTGACTGGGTGGGTGACTGACTGGGTGGGTGACTGACTGGGTGACCGACTGACTGGGTGGGTGGGTGACTGACTGACTGACTGACTGACTGACTGACTGACTGGGTGGGTGACTGACTGACTGACTGGGTGACTGACTGACTGACTGAGTGACTGACTGACTGACTGGGTGGGTGACTGACTGACTGGGTGTGTGGGTGAATGACTGGGTGGGTGGGTGACTGACTGACTGGGTGGGTGACTGACTGACTGACTGGGTGGGTGACTGACTGACTGAGTGGGTGACTGGGTGGGTGACTGACTGACTGGGTGGGTGACTGACTGACTGAGTGGGTGACTGACTGGGTGGGTGACTGACTGACTGGGTGGGTGACTGACTGACTGGGTGGGTGACTGACTGACTGGGTGGGTGGGTGACTGACTGGGTAGGTGACTGACTGACTGGGTGGGTGACTGACTGACTGACTGGGTGGGTGACTGACTGGGTGGGTGACTGACTGGGTGGGTGGGTGACTGACTGACTGGGTGGGTGACTGACTGGGTGGGTGGGTGACTGACTGACTGGGTGGGTGACTGACTGGGTGGGTGACTGACTGGGTGGGTGACTGACTGGGTGGGTGACTGACTGACTGACTGGGTGGGTGACTGACTGACTGGGTGGGTGACTGACTGACTGGGTGGGGAGTGACTGACTGACTGGGTGACTGACTGACTGGGTGGGTGACTGACTGACTGGGTGGGTGACTGACTGGGTGGGTGGGTGACTGGGTGGGTGACTGACCGACTGGGTGGGTGACTGACTGGGTGGGTGACTGACTGACTGGGTGGGTGACTGACTGACTAGGTGGGGAGTGACTGACTGACTGGGTGACTGACTGACTGGGGGGGAGTGACTGACTGGGGGGGGGGAGTGACTGACTGGGGGTGGGGGGTGACTGACTGGGGGGGGATGACTGACTGGGGGAGGTCACTGACTGGGGGGGTGACTGACTGGGGGGGTGACTGACTGGGGGGGGTGACTGACTGGGGGGAGTGACTGACTGGGGGGGGGTGATTGACTGGGGGGAGTGACTGACTGGGGGGGGTGACTGACTGGGGGGGGTGACTGACTGGGGGGGGGGGGGTGACTGATGGGGGGTGGTGACTGACTGGGGGGGTGACTGACTGGGGGGGGTGACTGGCTGAGGGGGGGTGACTGACTGGGGGGGTGACTGACTGGGGGGGTGACTGACTGGGGGGGGTGACTGACTGGGGGGGGGTGACTGACTGGGGGGTGACTGATTGGGGGGTACCTCTGGTGTCCTACGCACACACACACAGTCTGACACACACACACACACACACAATGTCTGACACACACACACACACACACACACACACAATGTCTGACACACACACACACACACACACACACTCGGCGTCTCCTGTGTCTCTCACCACCGCGTCACTCCTCCGCTCCCACATTCCTCTCTGCCCTGGGCCTCTGACATAACTTGTTACCTACCTCCCAAAGGTCTCTCTGCTCCCTGGTGTCTGGGCCTCTCCTCGGGGGGCTGATGGGGTTGCGGTCCACAGACCCGCGGCGGGGCGGTACCGGGCTGGTCCCAGGGGGCGGCTCCATGTCCCAGTGCCTCGTGTGTTCCTGCTCGCTCACTGAACCGTCTGAGGCAGCGGGGACGCGCGCCGAAACGGAGAGAGAGTGACCAATCCGCGCAGAGTAGGGAGCACACCAATGATCGCTCGAAGGGGAGACAGTGGAAAATCCGAGCAGGGGCGGGACCAGGGGGAGGGAACCCACCAATCACAGCGCGGGGCACGGCGTGGGGATGCAATGCGAGGCGGCGATTGGCTGGGAGCGCAAGACATGGCACACAACGCTGGCGGGCAATCAGCAGACGGGTGAGTGTGCGCGTGTGCAGAGAGCAAGGCGGGAGAAAAAGGGATAGAGACACCGGAGAGCGGACAGCATAGCGGAGAATTGGTTCCCACGATCTGATTGGGGTGGGTGCTTAGGCCTCACGGGTGAGTGAAGGGGGTATTAGCCTTAAGGATGGGTGTTTATACCTTGCGGGGGGTAGCGGTTGGGTTAACCCCTTTATTACCTTAGCGGTATTAACCGCTAAGGTAATGAAGGGGTTAACTCCCCCCGCAACCCCCCCCGCAATGCCTAAACAGCCACTAAGAGCCAAATTCCCCCTTCACCCACCCCCGATAGCCACTGTATTGTATGGTGGGAACCAATTCCACACGCTGATTGGCTGAAATACCTTGTGACACAGTGGCCATCTTGGATTTACTGACGTCATGGTAAAGGTAAATGAAGCACAGCCATTCTGATTGGCTGGCATCATTCCCTTTAAGTGACGTCACAGCAAAAAAAAAAATTAAGTCTGCACATGGTTTTAACAGCCAATCAGGTGGCTGTTAACCATTGTGAGGGTAAATGTGACGTCACAAGCCATATTTAAGGCAGTGACGCCTCATTTGAGCCCAAGAAGCTGACGAGACAGCATCGGCTCTGATTTAACATGGGGTTTTATGGATTGACAGATGAAGAAAGAAGATAAAGAACAACAAGAAATGGTTACAGATGAAGATAGAAGACGGTGAGTAAAGAAAGAAAAAAGAAGTTTGGGGTACCTGAGCCGGATCCTGATGGATGATGGCATCGGATGCTGTTGGAGGCCTTCAAGGTACGTGAGCTTCCTGTTACCCCGGGAGTCGGAGGGCCACCGCTTCTAATGGTAAGTAAGATATTCTATGTTTGTAAATGTCTCTTTTTACAGGTCTATTTTTTGGGGGAGGCACATTGACTGATAATATATTAATCTGTACCTCTTTCGGGTACAGATTAATACATTATTATGCCAATATTTGGGGGGCTTTTCTCGCTTGTTATTGATGTGGATGTGATTGTTTGTTTATGGTTAATGTATTAAAAGGTTTGCGATTGGTGTTCGCTTGTACTTAAAGTTATATTATGTTAGCTAATGTGTTTTATGGATACTTCAGAGATAGTTTTAATGTATTTATTTGTCTTTTAATGGTTACATTAATTAATGTAGGATTAATTCATTGTTTACATTGGTTAGTGTTACTATTCATTTTGAGTTGCTTTAGGGATTAATTGGTTTGATTGGGTAATGGTTTAATTAATTCATTGTTGATGTTGTAATTGCTTCTATTGATTGGATTAGCTGGCTACTGATTTTATTTAGTGAAGTGTGTTTTTTGGGAGTATAGTTAGGTTTTATTACTGTGTGTCTTGTGTATTACTGTATTTTTATTAGGGTGCTCATTGAGTGCTATAGAGGCTTATCATGCCCATATTATTATTATATGGGTATGATGTACCACTATACTACTCAATGGGTATAGGGTGGGTATAGTCAGTCTGGGGTGGGTGCTTAGGCCTCACGGGTGAGTGAAGGGGGTATTAGCCCTAAGGATGGGTGTTTAGACCTTGCGGGGGGTAGCGGTTGGGTTAACCCCTTTATTACCTTAGCGGTATTAACCGCTAAGGTAATGAAGGGGTTAACTCCCCCTGCAACCCCCCCCCGCAATGCCTAAACAGCCACTAAGGGCCAAATTCCCCCTTCACCCACCCCCGATAGCCACAGTATTGCATTGTACTGTATGTTTCTTACTGTAAGCCTGGCACGGGTGTTTAACCCCTTCATTGCCTTAGCGGTTAGCCGCTAAGGTAATGCAGTTGCTGTACATTCATGTTTCCTGCCTCGGATGCATGCCGGGGGGGTCCGGAGCTGCTATTAATGGCTATCAGCTCCGGAGACCCCCGGCATCAATCCGAGGCAGGAAAGGGGCCTGATTTCTCCTAATTCCCGACCCATCGCAGCTCATCGAGGCCATCTCCCCACCAATTGTCCAACAATTTTGTGGGGAATTGGATTTGGGGAGAAAATCGTTTTTTTAGGGCTGCGATGGGCTGCGATAGGCCGCGACACCCGACTCGCGGGTCTCTGAATAGCGGGAGTTTATCAACCCTCCGAAAATGGTCGATAAGGGCCTGATCGCTGCTCAGTCAGCGAATTTCGGACAGAGATAAAATTTTGCGTCGATACAGGCCGTTATCGAGCACTTATCGAGGCTCTCTGAATACCAGTAGCCATTTTGGTAGATAAGTGCTCGATAAGGGCCTTATCGAGGCTTTCTGAATAAGGCCCATTGTGAAATACTTCAATATTCTCGTGAGTAGGGGTCAAAGGGCCTCATTCAGAAAGCGTTCATAATCCACTTATCAAGCACTTATCACCCAAAATGCCTACTGCTATTCAGTAAGTGGTGATAAGTGGGTGATAAAAGGCTGAATCACTCAAAAAAAATTGGTCATAAAAAAAATCACAGAGGCAGCGGTGATAAGCCACTTATCACAACTTTTCAGCATGTTCATAAACTCGTGCAATTCTAGTAGCAGTGATTTGGCTATGAACGCCTATCACCGCTCTAGAATGGTGATTTTATCACAAAATTCTCACACCAGAAAAAGTTGGCTTAAAGGTGTTGGAAACCTGCAGAGAAGCGGCGAGATGGGACTTAGAAAAAAAATGCATTTTTCCTGCATAGGATTGATGCCGGGAATCTCTGGAGCTGATATCCATTAATATTAGCACCAAAGACCCCTGGCATTAATCCTGTGCAATAAAAATGCATTTATAGTAAACTTCATTACCATAGCGGATAGCCTCAGGGACCCCCTACTTCCCAAGATACAGGCCCCGTAATGGGGGGCCAGTATCTCCTATGCATTTAATTGTCCGCGTCACGTGACCATGGGAATAAAATGTATAGGAGATACCGGCACCCCATAACGGGGCCTGTATCTCGGGAAGTAGGGGGTCCCTGAGGCTGAAACCAATGCGGTTCAGCTCAGGAGACCCCCTGCTCATCTAAACTATTAACAAAATTAAAATTTATACACATAAATTTTGGGTGATATTTGCACAGGGAGAGACGGCTCTCTCAGAGCAGCTCTCTCTGCAGCAGATACAACTCGCCGGGTAAGGCCTTTTCAGAGGGTAGTTCATCAGATCACCAGCTTATCACGCGTTTTGTGAATTTTGCTATGACAGGTAATGAAGGCTTTCTGAATACCGTGATAGCAACGCTCATAAAAAGTGTGATTTAAATGGTCCGATGATTTTTTTTATGAACCTTCTCTGAATGAGGCCCAAAGTGTTATAAGCCTGCAAGTCACATCACGGCATCACCAGTAAGCAAGTCCTGAAACTAACTAACTGAGATTGAGAATGCTAAAATACTTTTGCAAATGAAGAAGTCATCAAAACTAGGTCATGTTTGCATAATGGGTGATTTTAATTATCCAGACATAGACTGAGGCAATGAGATTAGCGTTACAACAAAAGGAAACGGGTTTTTGGGGGTGTTGAAAGACAATTATATGACACCGAATTAATGAGGAACCAACCAGCAGATGGGCAATACTGGATGTGGTAATATCTAACAATGTAGAAGTAATAGCAATAGTTCAAGTCCTGGAACATTTGGGTGACAGTGATCATAACATGGTCTCATTTGAAATAAATGATCAAAAAACAGATTACTTGGGTTCAACAAAGACCTTAAACTTTAGAAAGGCAGATTTTAATAAACTGAGGACTAATCTACAAGTAATACACTGGGATGAAGTTTTTGCCGGGAAAATGTAGAAGATAAATGGGCACTCTTTAAAACATTGTTAGAAAAGCACACTTATCAGTGTATACCCTTGGGTAATAAGTATAAAAGAAAAGTCAAAACCAATGTGGCTAAATAAACAGGTAGGGGGTGGGGGAGGAATGGAGAAGAAGAGGCAGGCGTTTAGATTCTTGAAGTCAGAAGGGACAGAGGCATCATATCAGAATTATAAGGAATGTACTGTAACAAAAATTGCAAAATGGCAATCAAATTCGCAAAAATGGAGAATGAAAAAAGGATTGCAAAAGAAAGTAAGATCAACCCTAAAAAGTTCTTTATGTTCCTAAATAACAAAAAAATCAAAAAAGAAAATATAGGACCCTTTCAGTGTGAGATTGGCAGTCAGATTTTTTGAGATAAGGAAAAAGCATTGGTATTAAACAAATTCTTTGTTTACCAGGGAAGAAACAATTTCAATAGTAGTGCTGAAGGAGGAAGCCACAACCTCCATATTTTTTTTTCAACTTTGAGTTTATTGAAAGAGTTTTCAATACATAAATTATCACAGTACATATCAAATGAGTCTCTCAGACATGACATTCCCGTGCGATACCAAAGTACTCCCGAGAGTACCTATACAGTCTGGACCGTAACCTAACTCAAGTTTTGCATTGTGTGCTACAATTAAGGTGCTGCGCTATGGGAGAAATAAAATAAAAGTGAGGCTGGGGGGGGGGAGGATAGGGGAGGGTTGTGGTGGCCCCGCGAGTGCGGTCCTCTCCGTTTTTTTTTTTTTAGGCTAAATATTAGTATTCAGATCATGATTTGCATCATCCCTCAGCTCTCGTTGGCGTATCCCTTAGGTCTCTTATGTCCTATTGCTTCCCTGTGTGTGCCTGAGATGCCTGCTGCAATGTTGCCGTCCTTCGAGTGAAAACGCATTTTGAACTATTATTTCCAAATTGTGGTGACCTCTATCCCCGGGATATCGGTCTGTTCCAACCAGGGCGACCAGACTTTTAGATATTTATCACCAGTGTCATTAACCAAACTCGTTAATTTCTCCATCTGGCATATGTACCACATTCGATTTCGAATCTTGGGGATATTTGGGATTTCGGGTTGTTTCCACATAGCTGCGATCTCGCACCGCGTTGCCGTTGCGAAATGTGCAACTAATTTATTACCAGTTTTAGAGAGTCCCGGCCATGGTCTATTCAGGAGGAACAGCCACAGGTCCGGGGGAATTGTGAGATCAAAAATCCTCTGGATCCAATTTCTAATTTCTTCCCAAATGGGTGAGATACGGAGGCAAGACTACAGCATGTGTAACAGGTCGGCCGATGCTCCACACTGTTTTGGACACAGCGGGGAGTATCCTGGCACGAACCTTGATAATTTCAGAGGGGTGTGGTACCATCTCATCATTACTTTATATGCGTTTTCCTTCAAAGTCGTGCAAATAGAGCTTTTGGCTGCCGCCTCAAATATGGCCGACCAGTCCTCCTCCTCCAGGACTTCTCCCAGATCAGTCTCCCACTTAATTCTATATGCCAGTTTTTGCTCTTGTTGTGTATTCCCAGAACCCACTATTTCTCCATAAATCTGCGATATAAGTCCCCGTGTGTCTGTTTCAGTCAGACAGAGCTTTTCGAATGTAGTTAATGGTGGGTATGGCGTGTTCTTGTTAAAGTACGCCCTGAGCTGGAGGTACCGGAAAAATTCGGAATGTGGGATGTTTTTCTCAGATCTAATTTGTTCAAATGATTTAATTTTATTTGGTATCCCCTCCAGATCTCTAAGTCGAATATATCTATTTTGTTTCCAAATTTCAGAGGTGTGTTCTGGTAATCCTGGTGCAAAGTCGGGGTTACCCCATAGCGGGGATATAAGCGAATGTTTGGACGTTAGGGCATATTTAAATTTAGCGGCCTTCCAAATCGACAGTGAGTTGATCATCGAGGAAAGCGGCCGGTCAGTCCATTTAACGGCTGTTTTAGGTAACCATAATATTTTGTCTAACTCCAATGGGGAGCAGACTGATGTCTCCAGATCCACCCATCTTTTCAATGCTGGGTTGATCTGCCATTGTGTGAGTTGACACAATTGCGCCGCCTTGTAGTAAGATATCAGGCAAGGTACCGCTAGTCCCCCTGTCCGAATTGTCTTTCTCATAATTGTCTTGTTTACTCTCGATTTTTTCCCGCCCCATACAAAATTGGAGATTTCAGACTGGAGTGAGAGTATTTCCTTCAGTCTCAGTGGCACTGGTAGAGTCTGAAAAAGTATAGGGTACGGGGGAGGAGATTCATCTTTACACTATGTATCCTACCAATCCAGGAGATCCTATATGCCATCCACTTTCTCAGATCATCTTTTAAGGTTCGAATCAGTTTGGGATAATTTGCGTCGTAGATGCCCTAATATTCTTTAGTGATATGAACTCCTAGATACTTAATATGTTTTGGTTGACAATTGAAATTGAAGTTCAGACTCAGTAGTTTTTCTGTTGCTTTGGGGAGGCTGATATTCAAGGCCTCTGATTTGGTTTGATTAATTTTAAATCCAGATATCATATTAAATTTATCCAGCAGGTCAAATAGGTTCGGCAGAGAGGTAAGGGGTCTAGAGACCATCAATAAGATGTCATCAGCATACAGGGCAACCTTGTGGGATTTTGAGTCTATATTGATCCCTGAGATATCTGGGTTGTTGCGGATCTGCGCTGCTAGTGGTTCCATACACAGGGCGAATAAAAGGGGAGATAATGGGCACCCCTGTCGTGTACCGCTTTTAATTTGAAATGTGTTTGATGGGAATCCCTGGTGTATGACCCTAGCAGCGGGGCCGGAGTACAACGCCATTATAGCGCCACTCACCTTGTCCCCAAAGCCAAACGCCCCAAGCGTCTTTCGTAAGTACGGCCTGTCAATCCTGTCAAAAGCTTTTTCTGCATCCAGACTCAACATCATAGCTGGTATTTTGTTATTATTGGCTATCTCTGCACATAAGGTTAGTAAAGAGCTGCTCACCTATTAAACCGGAGGTCCTTAAAATGGTAGGTGCAAAGGAGGTCAATACATATGTGAGAGAGAGTGAACGAAGAAGTTCAAAGGTACCCCTATAAATGCACTCTAAACCAAGCGTATATGTTTCTAAGGCTATGTAGCCCTTTTTCTGACACGCTAAAGCGACTACGGGTAACTGCACGCACCTGCGGCTCCAGGAGATCTGAGCCTCCACTAGCTGGGAGCCTGGGGTAACACTTATAGCGCAGCGCCTCCACTTACCCAGGATCCCCGTGATGTGAGATTCCCCTGGGCAAGAAACATATACACACACATGTATGATGCAACCAACTTTACTATATGCACAATAACCTTAGCACTCTATCATATTAATACACACGCAGCATATAACCCAACACATAACCTATAATGCAATATAACCTTAACGCAGCTAAATGATAATGTCCTTATAACTTGAGTGGCTCGGCCACGCTCTTAATGAGTATTGTCCTGTACAGTAGTGGCTCAGCCACGCTCTTAATGAGTATGTCCGGGTCCCGCCACCACGTGCCCCACACACCGTGTCCTTGCGCTAGTAGCTAGAATAACTCGGTGTATTAGGCCTATGGTCACTCACTAGTGTCCTCAAAGAGTTACGCCTAAGGCGGGATCAGCGCCTGTTGACCGGTGTTGGTGCACTTAACGTAAATACCTTCCGGTCACGGCGGTGACCGGTAATGCTTCGAAAAGGATCAGCCAAATCCTTGCTTGTCTTTGATGTCTGCAGTGCAGCTGTCTGGTCCCAAGCAGCTCACCAGCAAACCTGCTCCACACGCTTGTCCCTGACTGTCTACACAGTAAGGTGACTGATTGCTACCACTATGGGCGTCCCTGCAGCACAGCAACCTACTGTGACTCAGGGGTTTCTCCTAAGGGCCTGCAGGGTAGAGCTAGCCTATGCAGGTGGGTCACAGACCCCCTGCACGCATACACCCTCCTCCTTTACCTTCCAGAACCCCTCTGTGTAGCGTGACCTCTCCCCCACGCTTCCCTTTCCTGTCCCTGTCATCCTAGCCTTCTGATTGGTTCTTCACATCAGGTGACTGCCCAGGAGCTCATGGGAATTGTAGTTTCTCCACGGAGCCTCTCTGCCTAATCTGCCCAGACACACAGCTCAGCTATTGCATCACACTGCCTGTCTCACTCTGCTAGGGCACACTGCAACACTGTTGCAAACACTCCACAAGCTTCTCACTGAACAGAGGCAGCACAACAACAGGACACACACTGAACACACATATGAGGTTCCTAACACATCCTTACATTCTCCCCCTTGCAGAATCCAATGTCCTCGCTTGGGCTACACCTACATAACTATACACAGAATGTTATATAATAAAAAAAATGCAGTTCAATTATATAACTTAGCACAGTCGCATTGGCTTTATACGATATTGCACAATTCTGTGAGCATCACAATCACAGATTGGATTTTGCTCCGAGACCACTGCTGAGCCTCATAATGGGGTGCCCCAAATTGATCATGAGCCATCCTCATTGGAGGTTGACTAGCTCTTTGGCTTCTGCGAATTTGCTCTTCAGCTACCTCCTCTGGAGAGTAGCAATTCCCATTTGGCAGCTCCAACTCTGCCCTTGAGGGGCTTGATAAGTCTGCAAAGTCTCTATGTGGCACAAAGCACGGGCTCTGCGGGTCTAGTGGCTGGCTCACGGGAGTCAGCGTATCTGTCGTTGGACCATGGGGCTCTTTACCCGTAGCTCCTTCGGGAGATGCCCCCGTGGCCGGAAGGCCCCTTTGAGAGGTTCCCTCCATAGGATTCTCAGAGGTGGCATTTATTACAGTCTCTAGGCCATCATCTGTACTTTCAGTTTCTCCATCAATTGAAACAGTGGGTACCTCCAATTTGTTGTCCCCTACTTGAGGTATGGGAAGTAGGTGATTCCTATGCCACACCTTTACCCGGCCTTCGGAGTCCTTGATGCGGTATGCCGGGAGGCCAGGTATCTGTGATTCTACCTCATACACCCCATCTCTCCACCGATCAGCCAGTTTGTGCTTTCCGGGAATGCCTAAATTACGAAGGAGAACAGCATCCCCCGGGCGAATCTCCTTATCTCGCACCTTGTGGTCATAGCGCCTTTTGTTACCCGCATTTAATTGCGCCGCCGCCTTTTCAGCCAATTTATAGGCCTGCTGCAGGCTGTCCTGTAACCTCTGTACATAACGGAAATGCGTTCTGTTGGATACCCCATCGGTAGATATCCGCAGTCGCACATCCACAGGTAGTCGGGCTTCTCTCCCAAACATTAAGAAGTACGGCGTATACCCTGTAGACTCGTGTCGAGTACAGTTATAGGCATGCACCAACGTCTCCACATGCTTGCTCCACTCCATCTTCTGAGAGCCTTTTAATGTCCCCAGCATGTCCAGCAGTGTTCGGTTGAACCGTTCGGGCATAGCATCCCCTTCTGGGTGGTACGGGGTAGTCCGTGACTTAGCTATGTTTAACAACTTCAACAGTTCTCTAATGAGAGTACTCTCGAAATCCCTGCCTTGATCAGAGTGGAGTCGGTTCGGTAATCCATAATGAATGAAGTATTTCTCCCACAATATTCTAGCCACTGTCACCGCCCGTTGATCTTTGGTGGGGAACGCTTGGGTGTACCTTGTATAGTGGTCTGTAATCACTAGTACGTTACCGATGCCCCGGGTGTCTGGCTCGATACACAAGAAATCCATGCACACCAAATCCATAGGACCAGAGCTTTTCAGATGGGCCATGGGGGCCGCCCGTGTGGGGAGTGTTTTCCTCTGTATATAGCGGGTACACCTTCGGCAATGCATTTCCACTGATTCTCTCATTTTTGGCCAATAGAACCGGTCCCGAAGTAACCCAAATGTCTTGTCATCGCCCAGATGGCCATGATCATCGTGAAGGGCCGGAGGACAATATTTCTCAGACTTTCAGGCAAGAATAGTTGTCGCCGATCGGGATGATTGTGGTATGGAATGACCCGGAACAATAGGCAATTGTCCAGTTCGAACTTCCCGAACTCATTCAACAATAGCTTCACCAGTTCTCTGGGGGCTTGCTTAAGAATAGAGGGGTTCTCTTGCTGCAGAGCTTGGCGAGCTAGTTCCACCACTGGATCTTGGATCTGGTGTTGCACCAATTCTTTCCAGGAAATGATTTTATCTTCGGTAATGTTCATTCCTTCCCGACCTCGGTAGGCCCGGGGAATGGCTCGGGATTGACACCCTAATGAATCAGCTACTCTTAGCTCTGAGAACGCCACCTGATCGTTGACCACTGCTGCTAGCGAACATAGAGCACGTATGCCAGGCCCCGGAATTTCCTCCCATACGTCCTCATCCATGGTGGGTTGAAGCCCCGCCTCCGTGACAGAGCATCGGCCCCTATGTTTGTGGGCCCTGGTTTATACTTAAGGTTGAACCGATAGTTGGCCAGTGCCGCCAACCACCGGTGACCTGTCGCATCCAATTTGGCGGACGTGTTGATGTAAGTCATTGGGTTATTATCTGTCCTGACTTCAAACTGTACCCCATACAAGTAATCATGTAGCTTATCAACTACAGCCCATTTGAGGGCTAGAAACTCCAGCTTGTGGACAGGATAGTTCTGTTCGCTTGGAGTTAAGCTTCGACACGCATACGCCACTGGGCAGAGCCCTGTGTCATGTTTCTGGTGCAACACTGCTCCCAGGCCACTGAAGCTGGCATCCACGTGTAGAACATATTCTCGGTTGGGGTCGGCATAGGCTAGCACTGGGGCCTGCGTTAGGCTGGCTTTCAATTTCAAGAACGCTTGCTCACAAGCAGAGGTCCATTTCTCTCCAAATGGCGTTTGTGCTGTGGTGGTTTTCCTGCCGGTGTCCTCAGGACAGATTTTTAAGAGATTATTCAGGAGTTTAGCTTTGCTGGAGTAGCACTCCACGAATCGCCGGTAGTAGCCGCAGAACCCCAGGAAGGATCGAAGTTCTTGAACGTTGTTAGGCCGGGGCCAATTCACCACTGCCTCTATCTTCCCTGGGTCGGTGGATATCCCTTCAGCTGATACAATGTGACCCACGTATGTCACGGACGTGCGGCAGAATTTGCATTTATCCAGGGACAGTTTCAACCCCTCTTTTTGAAGTCGATCCAACACCTTCATCAGCCGCTCCTCATGCTCCTCTAGCGTCTTTCCGAACACTATAATGTCGTCCAGGTACACCAAGCATTCTTGCGGGTTCAGGTCCCCCAGGGTCTTTTCCATTAGCCTCTGAAAGGTGGCAGGAGCCCCGCATATCCCTTGCGGCATGCGGGTGAACTTTGTAGAACCCTAGCGGGCAGATGAAGGCCGTTCTCTCCTGATCTTCCAGATCCATGGGTACTTGATAATTCCCGACCTCAAATCTAGTACACTGAACCATTTACTTCCCGTCAGGGCATTCAAGAGGTCCTCGATGCGTGGGAGGGTATACTGATCAGGCACCGTACGCTGTTCAAGGTCCTATAGTCCACGCAGAGTCGTACGGTCCCATTCTTTTTGCGAACCACTATGATGGGTGAGGCATAGGGACTGCGTGATCCTTGAACGATACCATCTTCCTCCATTTCGGCTAGTAATCTCCTCACCTCTTCCAGGTCTCGGTGTGCTATGCGGCGAGAACGTTCCCGGAACGGGGCATGGTCGCTCAGTCGAATGGTATGGCGGGCGCTGCGACTGCACCCCACATCCATATCACTTATGGAGAATACCCCCCATCGTTCTTCCAGTTTGGTCTGCAGTCTTCCTTTCCAGCCCTCCGTCAAGGGTGAGTCTCCGAAGTCGAATGCCAACCTTGGGGTCACGGCATGAGTGGTGACCACCGGGCGCTCAGCTACACTATTCTCCACCAGGGTTACTGGATAGATTCGACCCAATGGTTGCCGGCGATCAATGCACATGGTGTAGGGAGAAAGGTTCTGTACGTATACCTGGGTTCGAGCTGGAATTTTCCCCGACCACTTCTTTATCGAGGCCAATACTTCGTAGCCGAGTCGCTGGTCATCGCGGATCGAGCTTTCCAGGGAGAACAGTTGATCCTCCGGACGTCTGGCCAGATAACGACAGGCGGCGATCATCATTCTTCCTTCCCCGGGTTGGATCTCGGTTAGCCCCCGCTCTTGACTATACAGCATCCCATGTTCCTCTTCGGTCGCAATCTTACCGCAAACCTCTTGCAACACCGGGCAAGCAGCTAGAGCCAGCAACGGTGATTCACCTGTTTCCTGTAGATACTTGCGGAGCACATCCTGTACGATGTCTGTGTTGGTCCCCATGATTATCGGGGCGCTGGGATGATCCTGGGGTTCTGGACATACTAAGGCCTCCACCTCCATGGGGTGATGCTTGCCTGTGTTCAACTGGGGAATGTCCAGATGTACCTTCACCACACCGTCAATAGGGTAGTCTTCATGGCTCAACCCTCTCAACCGCAAGGAGTCAGCAGATAGCAGCGGCAGCCGGTGCAAGTGTTGATCGTAGAAGGGCCGATACACGATGGTCACCTGGGACCCAGTATCCATCAGCGCTGAGGCGTAGATGCCTTCAATCACCACCTTGACGATGGCCGCTGGCCCTATTCGACTACTCGTCGAGGACGGGGCCACTGCTTCGTCGGTCTGCGGAGTACACAGCATAAACTTGGCCGGTCGGGACCCCGTTTTCCGTAGGGAGGGGCAGTGCGTTCGAATGTGCCCCATTTTTCTGCAAGCATAGCACTGGAGATGACTGCGGTAGGAGTTGTCTCGGAAGGTCGGCGAAGCTCGCCCCGACGCGGGGCGCTCCCTGGTGGCTGCAGGCGCTTCCAGGTCCTCCTTCTTCGGGTTCACATCCCCGGGCGCCTCAGTGTTAGCATCCGACTTCCTGGTGTCTTTAGCCACAACCACCGCCTTCTTTACCGGGGTCAGCTCACGCCCCATTAGCACAGTCTCATGGGCCTGAACCCTATCCATCAAGTCGTCGAACGCCAGTGCTTGCCCCGGCGTGAGACAGCCGCTGACACGTACAGACACCGGGTGCAAGGGGAGGAGTCCCCTCAGTAGCTGGGTGGTGCGTAGTCCTTCAGCATCCATCTTCTGCACCACCCCCTTCCTCACCAGGGTCCACAGGTCCAGATGCAACCGTCGAAGGAAGTCAGACACCATCTCTCCTTCTTTCTGGGCCAGAGCGTGGAACCTGGCCATTAGTGCAAAGGCATCCACAGGAACCCCATACACATTGGTCAGGCAGTGGATGATGCCAGCCGCGTCAGCATCCGGGTGGTCGTCCCGATAGCAGTGCACCATGTGGGATGCTGGGGCCCTCAGGCATTCAATTATGCGCTGCCTCCGGACGGCATCTGTGCATGACCATTCGGGTAGTACCTGTTCCGTGTGGTCCAGCCATTCCTCGAACCCGACTTCTCCCAGGGGAGTGGGTTTGTCCCCAGAAAACGACTTCAGTTTTTGGTATTGGAGGGACTGTGTAGTCTGGTGAATGTCTTCTGCTAGCGCAGGGATGGAGGCGTTATCCGGCAGGCTACTCCCAGCATGTGAATAGGCATCTAGCCTTGACAGGCTGGTTCTGCTCAGCGCGGGCCTAAAGGCAGAGGGAGTGAACGAAGTGCCTAGGCCCATTGCGGCGGGCCACCGGGGGTTCAAACTGTTCTCAAGGGTGCGATCAGAGCTGGTTGTGACGGTACCTAACGAGCCGGGGTATCCCCTCTGGGGTGTAGACGCAGCCAGTGGTTCGGTGGAATCCACCTGTATTATCGGACAGTGGATGCCGGGAGCCTCGGGCAGAAGTAACACTAAGGGCAGGGCTTTGGGGCATATGTCCTGGTCAGTGACAAATAGTATTTTGCGCCAGTCCAGTTCCCGGTCGTAATAGTGATCTTGCACTCGGGCAGTGTCCATGAGCGGAAGTTTCCTGACAAGATCGGTCACAGTACCCAGGGAGAGGGTAGCGGGAACGTGTCCCAGGCCGAAGGCACGTGTCAGGGGAATTTCATGCCGTTGGGCCCACTTGCGCACCTCAGGCTGCTAGGGCACAAACATGGCGGGAGAAAAAAATGGTTGCACAGTAATAAAAAATATAGGGCACCCCAGGTCTGAGTATCTCAGCAGCGCCTCCAAATGTAGCCCTTTTTCTGACACGCTAAAGCGACTACGGGTAACTGCACGCACCTGCGGCTCCAGGAGATCTGAGCCTCCGCTAGCTGGGAGCCTGGGGTAACACTTATAGCGCAGCGCCTCCACTTACCCAGGATCCCCATGATGGGAGATTCCCCTGGGCAAGAAACATATACACACACATGTATGATGCAACCAACTTTACTATATGCACAATAACCTTAGCACTCTATCATATTAATACACACGCAGCATATAACCCAACACATAACCTATAATGCAATATAACCTTAACGCAGCTAAATGATAATGTCCTTATAACTTGAGTGGCTCGGCCACGCTCTTAATGAGTATTGTCCTGTACAGTAGTGGCTCAGCCACGCTCTTAATGAGTATGTCCGGGTCCCACCACTGCGTGCCCCACACACCGTGTCCTTGCGCTAGTAGCTAGAATAACTCAGTGTATTAGGCCTTTGGTCACTCACTAGTGTCCTCAAAGAGTTACGCCTAAGGCGGGATCAGCGCCTGTTGACCGGTGTTGGTGCACTTAACGTAAATACCTTCCGGTCACGGCGGTGACCGGTAATGCTTCGAAAAGGATCAGCCGAATCCTTGCTTGTCTTTGATGTCTGCAGTGCAGCTGTCTGGTCCCAAGCAGCTCACCAGCAAACCTGCTCCGCACGCTTGTCCCTGACTGTCTACACAGTAAGGTGACTGATTGCTACCACTATGGGCGTCCCTGCAGCACAGCAACCTACTGTGACTCAGGGGTTTCTCCTAAGGGCCTGAGGGGTAGAGCTAGCCTATGCAGGCGGGTCACAGACCCCCTGCACGCATACACCCTCCTCCTTTACCTTCCAGAACCCCTCTGTCTAGCGTGACCTCTCCCCCACGCTTCCCTTTCCTGTCCCTGTCATCCTAGCCTTCTGATTGGTTCTTCACATCAGGTGACTGCCCAGGAGCTCATGGGAATTGTAGTTCCTCCACGGAGCCTCTCTGCCTAATCTGCCCAGACACACAGCTCAGCTATTGCATCACACGGCCTGTCTCACTCTGCTAGGGCACACTGCAACACTGTTGCAAACACTCCACAAGCTTCTCACTGAACAGAGGCAGCACAACAACAGGACACACACTGAACACACATATGAGGTTCCTACCACATCCTTACAGCTGTAAGGTAAAAGACCCCTATACCAGAAACTAAAAGGGAAAAACGGCGCAAAAAAACAAAACAGTTTTAATACATATTTACAATTAGCAATTACACTCAAATGGATAAAATATGGGTATGAACTGAACCCCTAGGAGGAGCAATATGGAGTCAGAATGGGGCTATGTATGGACCTTAGTATTCTCCTAAATTGCTTATATCAGAGATTAACCCCTTCCACTCCTGCGTACAATTAGGACATATGATGCTCATGAACTAAACACATACCTATGCATATTCAGTAACCTGCGTCAAGCAAAAGAATGATAGCAGTGTCAAGCATAATAGTCTCTATACACACGTGTTGTATCTGATACAGGCTTGCTATACTGTTACCACCCGTGTATTCACACGCATATGAGGGAAGGGTTGTGATTGTATTAACGGATACTGTCCAAGGATTTGACAATTTGTCACTACCATAGACCGTGATATATAACACATGTGTATAGAGACTATTATGCTTGACACTGCTATCATTCTTTTGCTTGATGCAGGTTACTGAATATGCATACAGTAGGTATGTGTTTAGTTCATGAGCATCATATGTCCTAATTGTAGGAGAATACTAAGGTCCATACATAGCCCCATTCTGACTCCATATTGCTCCTCCTAGGGGTTCAGTTCATACCCATATTTTATCCATTTGAGTGTAATTGCTAAATGTAAATATGTATTAAAACTGTTTTGTTTTTTGCGCCGTTTTTCCCTTTTAGTTTCTGGTATAGGGGTCTTTTACCTTATAGCCTTAGAAACATATACGCTTGGTTTAGAGTGCATTTATAGGGGTACCTTTGAACTTCTTCGTTCACTCTCTCTCACATATTGGCTATCTCTAGCAGATCAATGATTCGTCGGGTGTTGTCCGCAGCTTGTCTACCTTTAATAAAGCCGACTTGATCTGGATGTATAAGTCTGGGCAGGATGTGACTCAATCTATTGGCTATTAGTTTGGCGTATATTTTAATATCAGTATTAATGAGGGAGATTGGGCGATAACTTTTGCAATCTTGCGGATCCTTTCCTTCTTTATAAATCACTGAGATAGACGCTTCAAGCATCTGCTCATGTAACGCAGCTCCCGCCAATACGGCGTTAAACATTCGGAGCAGCCATGGGGCTAGGTTCTTAATGAACTTCTTATAATACAGCCCTGTGTAGCCATCAGGGACTGGGGCCTTTGAAGGCTTGAGGTCTGTTATGACCTGGGTAAGTTCGTCCATTGTGAACTCCGCTTCCATCACCCCTCTGTCCACCTCATCTAGCCCTGTCAGGTTGGCGCTCGTCAGAAAATCTTCTGCTGCTCTTGTGGTTTTGGTATTATGTGCCACTTTCTCTCCATTATATAAGTTTTCATAGAAAGATCTGAATTCTTCTACTATGCTTTTCGGATTTGATGTAGAGGCCCCCGTTTTTAATCGGATTGCCTGTATATTATAATTTGAGTGTTTGGTTTGTAATTTGCGCGCTAGCATAGTATCTGGCCTGTTTGCCTTTTCATAGTATTTCCTCTTTGACCAACTCAATGACTTGTCTGCCTGCGAGGTCAGCAGAAGGTTTAGTTCAATTTTGGTGTTCTTTATTTCCGTTAATATCTGCGGGTCAGGGCGTTTTTTATGCCTTGTTGTGAGGGCATGTAGTTTATTTTGGAGCGTCACCAATTTGGTGTTTCTCTCTCGTTTTCAGCGCGCTGCTATACCAATTAATGTGCCCCTTATGGTTGCCTTATGGGCTTCCCAGAGGGTAAAGTATGATTTTACTGAACCATGATTTATCTTAAAGAATTAGTTAATTTCCTCGCTTACTGCACCGCACACCTCTGGGATTTTTACCAGCGACTCATTAAGCTTCCAATTCGCACCAGGCCTATCAGAACGAATGTGAGTGCACCGTAGCTCTATAGGTGCATGGTCAGCCCACAAAATATCATGGATCCTTGTAGAGGAGACCAAGGGGACCAGTCTACTAGAGATGAAGAAATAGTCGATTCTGCTATATGCGTCATTGGGATGGGAATAGAAGGTGTAATTTCTCTCTGTGGGATATAACTCCCTCCAGATATCCGTCAGCTGATTTTTCTTAAGTCCCTTCTTTAGAGCCTCTAATGCTTTGCGTTGCCCACGTCTGGGTGTGCCCGACCTATCCAGGTTTGGGTTCATCGTGAGATTAAAGTCACCTGCCAGGATAATGTGGCCCTTGGCTATCTGGGACAATTTTTGGAAGAAATCTCTGAAGAAATCATGACTTTGCTCACCCGGGGCATATAGCGTCGCTAGGGTGATCGGTTGTTCATGGATAATTCCCACAACAATCAAGAATCTGCCTGCCTTATCCCTCCTGAGTGTCTGCATTGTAAAGGGTACGCTATTATGAAAGAGGATCCCTACCCCTCTCTTTTTCTCTGCGGCAGACGCTAAGTAGAATTGCTTATAGTGGTTATCTAAATATTTAGGGGAGCTGCTAGTACTGAAGTGGGTTTCCTGTAAGAGGAGCACGTCTGCTTTTTTCTTTTTGTAATCTATGAATGTGGCCTTCCTTTTTATGGGGCTGTTAAAGCCGTTGACGTTGTTAGAGATGATATTTAACGCCATTTAAGTCGTCTTATGTGTACGCATTTTCCTGGTGTGTAACATTGTTGATGCATCATGATCTGTACAACCTGGGTGGTCTCGGAATGGGCCTGTAGGACCTCCGATGGAGTAGGTGTCAGTGTTCTTTTATCATGGGGGTTCTGCGCATCGATATGGCGGGGTGGCCTGGGGGGGAGGGTAGGGAGGGAGCATGGGAGCGCCTAAAGAAAATAAACAAAGTGGGAAGAGCCGTGTCTGGGGTGAGCCAGATCCGGCTCTTCGGCCCTACGGACTGGACAGTTGCCTGGCACCACTGGGTAGTGCTACCAGGCCTTTGTAGATCTATCCTCTGTAGGGGAGAGCGGTCCTCATGGGCGAGCTCCATGAGGTACCTGTTTTGAGGCGCCGACGAACTACTAGGGTAGTTCACACCGGCAGGTCAACAAAGTGTAAGAAGTGACATAGTGTAAATGTAAAAGTGTAAAACCTCCTAACAATTCCAAATAGTGTCAACTAAACCTGACTTAGCTTTAGTTGAGCAGCTGTGGCTGGACAACCGAAGACCCCCGCCGACCGGCCGGCCCCCCTCCGCTTTCACCGCCATACCTCCTCCTGCAGTGTTGCCTACGCCAATCTCCGCTTCGCCCGTATCCTCAGGTAAGGACAGGGCAGAGTCAGGCTCCACATAACCACCAAGCAGAGGGGTACCCGAGGCCTGCACCCCCGCGGGCGTCTCCGGACCCCCAGCCACTTCATCCGCTGCAGGGATAAAGAGAATGCAACATAGGATAACATTAGGCTGTCTCTTAAACTAGACGGCAAACAAATGGGGTATAACTGGCCCAGCCATGTCTTTCTAAACAACTCCTTAGGTCCCTTCCTCTGCGGGGTGTCCAATACAGAGAGTCCCCCCCCTCCCCCCCCCGGGGCCCCCACCGAGACGGGGCATGACAGTGATTGTTGATGAGCCCCTCGGGCCTCTTCCCTCTGCTCTCCGTCCACCGCTTGCCTGACTGCCGCCCGCGGGATCCCTCGGGGGTGATGGGAATCAGGCCCCCGATCCAGTCCCTCCCATCCCCCCCCATCTCCCCCCTCCCCCCCCCCCCACCACTAGTCCCCGGACTCTTCCCTCTCCCCTGCTATCCTCCTCCGTCGTCTCCATACGGTACGCCGCTCCGCTGTGGGGGGTGCAGTCCTCCTGTTGCCGCCATGGAGGAGAATAGATGGCGTCGCGTGCATCCAACCGGAAGTTCCGGAAGTTCCACTGTCCCAGCGGCCGTCGGGGCAGGCAGCAGTCACATGGGCCAGGGCAACATGGTGACGCGGAGCCTTCTTCATGTCTGTGATGCCGCCTCCGCCTTCTTTGCGCTCTTTTCTTGGCTTCCCGCCAAATGCTGCCGATGCTGGTCGTTTACCTCCACTGTAGCCTGCGATGCTCAATGACGACCACCAGGGGGAGACGGAGAGTGAAGCAAAAAAGGCACAGGCAAGGGAACCCGGCGGCCATGTATTCCATGGGGGGGAGAAAGAGGGCACTTTGCCTTTAAATGTTTATTTGGACACGGCTGCTGCTGGGAAACTCGGCTCTTCACTGGTCTGTAGCCTCCGGAGTCCCCACTCTCTGCCCGGACGTCTCCAGCTCTGGATCGGGCTCCGGATTAAGGTGAGTAGGTTGGGAGGGACCGGGGCTAGGCGTTCTCTGCAGCAGCCCCAGCTTCTTTAAAAATGCATCGCCATCTTCCACCTTCCTAAGTGTGTTTGCGACCCCGTTTTTCACCACGAGCAAGGCAAATGGGAACAGCCACCTGTAGCGGGTCCCCTTTTCTTGCAGCACTTTTGTTATGGGGCCTAGGCTCCTGCGTCTGGCAAGGGTAGCTGGCGACAGGTCTTGGAAGACCTGAAGCTTGAAGCCCTCGAACTCCAGGGATCTCGCCTCTCTCGCCATCTGGAAAACAGCATCTTTGATGCAGAAATAGTGGAACCGCACTATAATGTCCCGAGGGGGGTCTCCTGCTTGCGGCCTTGAACGGAGCGCTCGGTGGCAGAGGTCCAAGTGTAAATCCTGCTCCGACTTATCTGGGAGCAAATGCTCCAGCCATTTTTGAACAAAGTCCTCGTGATCAGTAATAGTTTCTGGGACCCCCCTTATGCGGACATTGTTCCTGTGTTGCCGGTTTTCAGAGTCCTCCTGTTTGTCTGCTATCTCTCGGACCTTTTCTGCCAATTGGGAGACCGTTTTATTAGTTTGTACTATGGCCCTCGTGTTGGTATCCTTTTTTTCTCGAGAGTCCCGGTCCGTTCACCCTCCTCGTCCAAATCTCTCCGCAGGTTCCAGAGTTCTTTGCAGAAAAAGGTCTTCATTTCCCCGCAGAATTCACGGAGATCCTTTCTCCTGACCAGTTCCTGGTCATCTGCTAGTGGGGTTAGTGTCTCGTTGTCGGATTCTGACTGCATAGTCGGTGTGGGTGATACAGAGCCTCCTGCTGCTGACGGTGTGGCTTTGTTAAAATATGGCTTGACCGAGGGGTCTTTTTGCTTCAATTTTGCCTTGGCTGGCATCTCAAAGTATTCCGCCAAGTTTATCAGCCTTCCGGAGGTTTTTATGTTGATTTTTATTGTCACTTTGCTATATGATTCTTGCCAGTGTGAAGGGAGCTAATTCCCTAAGCTGCCATTCACCCTAGCTTCCGGGGGCGTGTCTCCCAACCTCCATATTAATGAACAATTGGTTAACTGAGGGAGAAGTTCATAGGCGGCTTGAAAAAAAGACAGTAAATAAGGCACCTGGCCCCAATGGCATATATCCAAGAGTTCTCAAGGAGTTACGTTCAGTAATAGCCAAACCATTACATTTAATATTCAAGGTCTCCATTTCCACAGGCTCAGTATCACAAGATTGGTGTAAAGCAGATCTGGTGCCTATATTCAAAAAGGGAGCTAGATCACAATCGGGGAATTACAGACCTGTAAGCCTGACTTCAATAGTCAGGAAGCTACTTGAAGGTTTAATACAGGATAATATTCAGGAATATCTAATGGAAAACAAAATTATTAGTAATAGTCAGCATGGATTTATGAAGGATAGATCATGCCAAACTAACCTTATTTGTTTCTTTGAGGAGGTAAATAGGAATTTAGACCAGGGTAATGCAATTGATGTGGTATACTTAGATTTTGCAAAGGCTTTTGATATGTTCCAACAAGAGGTTGGTGTACAAAATAAAGGAAATTGGACTCAGTAAAAATACATGCACCTGGATTGAAAACTGGTTCAAGATAGACAACAGAGGGTTATCATAAATGGAACTTTTTCAGGTTGGGCAAAGGTCATGAATGGAGTACCCCAGGGATCGGTATTGGGACCCCTGCTTTTTAACTTTTTAACCAGAAAGACGAATCCTCACAATGTCAGAATCATGCTCAATGTGTGTATGGAGCATTCTGGGATGGAGAGTATATCCTTTCATAGCTAAGGAAGTGTACTTCACAGATTGTCATGTCAGAAAGTCCCAATAAATTTGTCCACCAAGACACATGCCTCATGGCAAATTGTAAAATAGAAACTTTACTGGCAAAAGTCATTCCAGTGGCAATTTACCTACCCATAACTCTTGCTGGCTAATTTTTAGATTGGTTGATAGGTGTACATATACAGTGGCGAGAAAGTTTGTGAACCCCAATGATAATTACAAAAATTACATAGTTTTTCCATGAAAACCTTGTTGAATTAAAACCAGTCTTTTTCTTAAATATCCACTATGGTTTATATTAACCAATTCCATGTCTTTTGAAACAAAATGATGTATGAATTAGACAAACAATGAGTAATTAAGAGTCAGGATATGTGCAAACGTAAGTGATAAACTGGTTTTATCCGACAAATTATAGAGGATAATTAGAATCATGTGTTTAAATAAGTAGGTAGATCTTCAGGGGTGAGTTTGGGAGGCCCCACCCTGTACTGTATAAAGATCAGAAACTTTGTGAGTTTGGTCTTCATAATACAGGTGTGTGGAAACATGTCATGCCATGATCAAAAGAAATCTCTCAGGACCTGAAGCAGTTATTAATGCCCATTAGTCTAGAAAGGGTTACAAAACCATTTCTAAGGATTTGGGTCTCCACCAATCCACTGTCGAACAAATAGAGAAAGTTCAAGTCCACAGTCACTCTACCCAGAAGTGGCTGTCTTACGAAAATCCCTTCAAGAACAAAACGGCAAATCATCCAAGAAGTCACAAAGAACACCAGAGTAAGATCCAACTATCTGCAGGCCACTCTCACCTTGGTCCAATGTGAGTGTTCATGACTCAACTATCAGAAAAATACTGAACAAGAATGATGTTCATGGAAGGATAGCCAGAGGAAAACATTGGTCTCTAAAAAGAACATTGTTACCCATCTGAACTTCGCCAAAGAGCACATAGATAATCCACAAGACTTCTTGAACAATGTTCTCTGGACAGATTAATCAAAGGTAGAACTTTTTGACCTTCGTGAGAAACTTTGTGTATGGCCAAAACCAAACACTGCCTTTGAACACAAGAACCTCATCCCAACCGTCAAGCAGGGTGGTGGTAGTATGAGGGTTTGGGCTGCTTTGCTGCCTCAGGACCTGGTTGGCTTGCCATCATTGACAATACCATGAATTCTGTATTATAGCAGAAGATTCTAGTGGAGAATGACAGGCCATCAATCCGTTAGCTGAAGTTGCAGTCAACGTGGGTCATGCAGCAAGACAATGATCCTAACATACAAGCAGATCTAAAAATGAATGGCTGCAGAGGAAGACATTTTTAACGAGTTTTAGAATGGCCTAGTCAGTCTGGACCTGAAGCGAGCTGTCCATGCAAGGAAGCCCTCAAATGTCATGGAGTTGAAAGCGTTCTGCAAGGAGAAATGGGCCAAAATTCCTCAAAACTGATGTGAGAGACTGACAAGTAGTTACAGGAAACACTTAGTTTAAGTCATTGCAATTCAAGGGGGTGCCACCAGGTACTGAATCTAGAGGTTCACATAGTTACATAGTTACATAGTTACATAGTAGATGAGGTTGAAAAAAGACGTAGGTCCATCAAGTTCAACCTATGCTAAATTTAGACAATGTCTAAATCCCCAATGTCTAACTTTATCCCATGTCTATACTTACTTATTGATCCAGAGGAAGGCAAACAAAAAACCCCAGTCATATCATCCAATGATATCTCATAAGGGTTCAAATAAATTCCTTCCTGACTCCAAGAATTGGCAATCGGATTAATCCCTGGATCAACATCCTTCCCATGCATACTTATTTGGTATATCCCTGTATACCTTTCCCATCTAAAAAGATGTCCAACCTTTTTTGAACAAATCTATTGTATCTGCCATCACAGTCTCCATGGGTAATGAATTCCACATTTTAATTGCCCTTACTGTAAAGAACCCTTTCCTTTGTTGCTGGTGAAATTTCCTTTCCTCCAACCTTAAGGGATGGCCCGAGTCCTCTGTACTGCCCATGGGATGAATAGTTCTTTAGAAAGCTCCTTGTATTGTCCCCGAATATATTTGTATATAGTTATCATATCCCCTCTTAGACGCCTCGTTTCTAATGTAAATAAATCTAATTTAGCTAGCCTCTCCTCATAAGTTAGAATGTCCATCCCCTTTATTAATTTGGTGGCTCTTCTCTGCACTCTCTCTAATAATGTCTTTTCTTAGGATTGGTGCCCAAAATTGTACTCCATATTCAAGGTGTGGTCTTACTAATGCTTTGTAAAGGGGCATAATTATGTTTACTTCCCTTCCATCCATTGCCCGTTTGATGCAAGATAAGATCTTGTTTGCCTTTGCAGCTACTGCATGACTTTGGGCACTATTGCTAAGCCTGCTGTCTACAAGCACTCCTAAATCCTTCTCCATCAAGGATTCCCCCAATTTATCTCCATTTAATTTGTAAGTCGCCTTTTTATTCTTGCATCCCAAATGCATAACCTTACATTTATCTGTATTAAACCTCATCTGCCATTTACCTGCCCACGTTTCCAGTCTCTCCAAGTCCTTGTGAAGAGAATTACATCCTGCTCTGATTCTATTACCTTACACAATTTAGTATAATCAGCAAAGATGGAGACTTTGCTCTCGATCCCAACCTCAAGGTCATTAATAAACAAGTTAAAGAGCAGGGGTTCCAGTACCGATCCCCGAGGTACTCCACTCACGACTTTAGCCCAACCTGAAAAAGTTCAATTTTTGACAACCCTCTATTGTCTGTCCTTTAACCAGTTTTCAATCCAGGTGCATATATTATTACTGAGTCCAATTTCCTTTATTTTGTACACCAACCTCTTGTGTGAAACCGTATCATAGGCCTTTGCAAAATCTAAGTAAACCACATCAACTGCATTACCCTGGTCTAAATTATTACTTACCTCCTCAAAGAAACAAATAAGGTTAGTTTGGCATGATCTATCCTTCATAAATCCATGCTGACTATTACTAATAATTTTGTTTTCCATTAGGTATTCCTGAATATTATCCCGTATTAAACCTTCAAGTAGTGTCCCCACTATTGAAGTCAGCATACAGGTCTGTAATTTCCCGGTTGTGATCTAGCTCCCTTTTTAAATATAGGCACCACATCTGCTTTACGCCAATCTTGTGGTACTGAGCCTGTGGAAATGGAGTCCTTGAATATTAAATATAATGGTTTGGCTATTACTGAGCTTAATCCCTCAGAACTCTTGGTTGTATGCCATCGGGACAAGGTGCCTTATTTACTTAAATTTTTTCAAGTCGCTTATGAACTTCTTCCTCAGTTAACCAATTGGTCATTAATATGGAGGTTGTGGCTTCCTCCTGCAGCACAACTATTGAACTTGATTCTTCCCTGGTAAACACAGAGGCAAAAAATGTGTTTAATACCTCTGCTTTTTCCTTATCTCCAATTATCTGCGTACCCATCTCACACTGAAAGGGTCCTATATTTTCTTTTCTCATTTTTATGTTATTAAGGTACTTAAAGAACATTTTAGGGTTGACCTTACTTTCTATTGCAATCCTTTTTTCATTATGCATTTTTGCTAATTTGATTGCCCTTTTGCAATTTTTGTTACATTCCTTATAATTCTGATACGATGTCTCCGTCCCTTCTGACTTAAAGAATCTAAACGCCTTCCTCTTCTTGTCAATATCCTCCCCTACCTGTTTATTTAGCCACATTGGTTTTGACTTATTTCTTTTATACTTATTACCCAAGGGTAATAACTTTCTCACACATACTTTCTCACACATGGATATTGAATGTTGAATCATTTGTGGATAAATAAATGTTGAAAAAGTATCATGTTTTTGTGTTATTTGTATTTTCAGGTTCTCTTTATTTATCATTAGGACTTGGATTAAGATGTAATAACATTTTAGATTTGAAATTTGTGAAAATCCTAAGGGGTTTCACAAACGTTCTTTCTCGCCATTGTACATCTTTCTGTCTCTATCAACACACCGCACACACATATATAGATAACAGTATCTCTACTTCTTTCATTAATCATGCATACTCAGTTTTTCTCTGCACCAACTGTATCATCTTGTCAGCATTTTCCTGTTATCTCCTTTCTGTGACTTAGTATAGGATGTTGGATGTTCCTTGATGTGTTTTTAGCAGATTTGGATTAGACAAGGTAAACATGTTGCAAAAGTCTTATCTTCAGGGAAGGTCAATTTTGCATTCAAACTTTAACCTATCCCTTGGTGGTTAATACTTGCACAGGTTCATCATACAGTATTACTCAATCTCTCTTGTGGTGCCCGCTGGCAACGACAGAAAATCTGCTACAAGATCTGGTCCAATATAAAATGCATAAGGATAAAAGTGAGTTTGTTATTGAATGTGTAGATGTGTACTGTTCTCTTCTCCTGTCTGTGAATCATATGCAGTGTGTTGCAAGTCCCTTTTGCATTAAACATTTTACATTAAGTAAAGTAATTTCCTCACCTGTAAATTCGACTTTTTTTCTGTGAGTAATGACAGGTTTCTATTGGTTTCATTTTCTGCTGTCATGAGTTTTTGTTTGTTTTAAGACTTATTTTGTTGCCCCTTATAGGATTCCTTTAATAAAATAATGACAACTGGTGTATGTGTTTAGTTGCAGTATCTCTAACCTATATACATTTAAAAGTGTCGAACATGGCTCTGTAAGGATTGTCTGTTGTGGCAGAAAATGTTCTAGATTCTTTTTTAGAATTATTGGTAGCCCTGGTCAAATTGTTATGCTAACTGGCAAATACCACTTGTGAGCACATGCATATTCACACAGGTCTGCAACCCTGCTTTTTAACATTATCTCTTGGCATATAATGCTTCCACTGTAGCTAAGGATTCTGGAACAAAAAAGGCCACCACTTCAGGTACAATTAGGAGAGGCTGTGTGGTATATTGGTGCATCACCTCAACAAACTCCAATAGTATTATTTCCAAATATATGAATCCAATGTCCAGGAACAATATATGTAGGTGTAAATAAACCTCCCAGGGTGAAAAGCAGGGACTTGGTGGTGCCCACACGGCTACCCCAAACTTCGTCTCCAATAAGCATAAATTCACCCCTGGGGTAATGACACAGCAATGGAGGGTAATAAATGTTGGGCTATGCCCTTTACCTTCCTGATGTGATATCCAGGTGAGAGGATTCTCTGGCGTCCCTCAGAAGGTAGATCCAAAACGGCAAAAGAGAAGAGGAGCACAGCTCACAGCGTCAGCAAACGCAGGTAATGAGAGCAACTCCAGACAGGGGTAAAATATACATAAATCTTTAATTGTCAGTTAAGCAAAAAAATAGGACCGCGCACCAACGCGTTTCATCCGTTAGGACTTTATCAAGGTGTAGGGAGAGACAGAAAGACAAACAATTTATCCGTAAAAGATTCGCGCCAATCTTTTACGGATAAATTGTTTGTCTTTCTGTCTCTCCCTACACCTTGAGAAAATCCTAACGGATGAAACGCGTTGGTGCGTGGTCCTATTTTTTTGCTTAACTGACCATTAAAGATTTATGTATATTTTGCCCATGTCTGGAGTTGCCCTCATTACCTGCGTTTGCTGACGCTGTGAGCTGTGCTCCACTTCTCTTTTGCGTTTTACACTTAGGAGAGGGTAACCTTCAAAATATGGATCTGCATTGTAAATACGTGATTTATTTTGGCTTTTTCACCAGATGTATCAATGTCTGCCAGAAGTTTGATACAGCTCTTCCGCTCATTAAATCCTCTTATGTTGCTGATATTGTACACCTCATTCATAAACCTTGGCCCCTTGCAGACACACTTACCAGAACACCTTCCTACTGTCTCTGTACGTTCTTCCTACTTACCAATTAGATTCGGTGCAGGGACTTCTTTTCCAATATGTTACTTTTATGTCTGAATCACTTCTTCTCATCATGTTATTTGTATTACTTGTTATTGATATGATTGGCATGTGTATTACTGCTGTGAAGCGCTATGTACATTAATGGCGCTATATAAATAAAGATATACATGCATACATACTGTACATATAATATAGTATACATATATTTATGTGAAGTAAATAGTGGCAAGTCCAACAGCTTCCATTTCCCAAAGTCAGAATCATGCTCAACACCTGTATGGAGCATTCTGGGATGGAGAGTAAATCCTTTCATAGCTACCCCTTTGACTACATTTTCATATATGGTCCTTACCTCCCCTTCCCATGGCTCAAGGGAGTGTACTTCACAGATTGTCATATCAGAAACTCCCAATACATTTGTCCAGCAAGACACATATGATAAAGAATATGTTTAGGAATAAGTTGAAACACAAACAATGGAGTAATTCTTCAGCTGGTTTACTAATTAGCAGATGCGAGCCATACCTAGGGATATGCACACATAACATAAAAAAGAAATTTCAAAACAATCTTTTACATGGGCGTAGCATTAAAACTTATAACATTAAATTAGATAGAGTAATACATCTGTGACGCATGCTAGAATAATGTGTGGCAATATGTGTTGTTACTTTTGGTTGATTGGTCAAAGAAGGAGGTAAGCCAATGTCATCAGTAGAAAAATACTGTGAACAGCACATTTGATGCCAAGTCCAGGTGCAGATAAGAAAGTAATGTCCAAGAGTAAAAATGTGAAGAAAGCAGCTACAAAAAAGGAAATTTTTGTACTCGTTCTTAAAGGGACAGTCACACAAATCCTTTCAGTCCCCACCTTTTCTAATTCCTCATCCCTAGGTATTAGAAAAGATTTGTCCTTGGTCTTTTAATATATCGAGAGGTATAATGGGGAAAGGGGGTAGGTGTTATGCCGATGCTGCCCGCAGACCAGACCCGTTCCTTGTACTGAGGTGGGGACGTATATGTGCACGCACCCGCAGCAGAAGGACCGTGTCCGAAGTGTGGTGTTTTGGTTTTGCCAGGCCAGGTGGATAGCTATAGCAATACTTGCCGGTACCGGGTAAAGAAGAGATGTAGTAGTTGCTGTTAGCCAAGTTCAGGGCGAGGAGAGATCCGGAAGGTCGAGGTCCAAGCTGAGATCGAGGGACATGAGAAGCCGCGTAGTCAAGAGGGAGCTGGGATCAAGAACCAAAGAGAATAGTCAGCCAAGCCGCGTCGTAACCTGCGTAGCAAAGAGAAGACGAAAGCCCAAGTAGACATTCACAAGTGGAAACTATGTCGAGTGATGTGTGAATGGCATTATATAGTGCGGCTGGCGAATAGGAAGAGGGGGCAGACCTGGAGGAGCGCGTGGAGCCATCCTGGATAGGCTGGCTTGAGAAGAATACAGGTGAGCAGCTTTGGGGTAGGATTGCAGCCTGTGCGTGAGCTGGGGACTTGGCTTCACTGAAAGAGCAGTGAATAAATTAACTTGGTCCGGCGCACGCTCCGTAATGAGGGGGAGTGCGCGCCCAGGAGCAATAGCATCCACCTGAGTCCCAGCCACCTATGGAACAGCGACCGCCCGCCGGGGACGACGGGGAAGTCCCCCAATCATGGGGAATGGGCGGGACCGGCGAGGGAGATGTCCCGCAGCAGCGGGAGCAACGAGAGGTGAGGGGAGGTCACGCTGTGACCGCCGTGACCCCCGAATCCTCACAATACGGAAAAAGAGACACTCTAGCTACTGTCTGGATATAATTGGGGTGCTGGGGCTGTTGACTAGTGTACAAGGAGACCTTATGAAAAGAACATAGTAAAAGGAAAAAAGGCCCCTATTGTAGCACTCCCAATGTTGTAATGATGAAATGATTAAAAAAAAAAAAAGTAAAAATCAAACTTTATTAGTATAATGACAATAAAATATTGTTGACAAAACAACAACAACATTTATTTTAATGGTAGTACTTAACTAGATAGTACCTCTCTACACCATGTCATGGTGTATTAACAGTCTGCAGTATGTATTATTATATTTTATTAAAGGTAGAACAATTTTTTTTTTCAATTTTATTCTACTCAAGTCCTGTTGGACTGAATGCTGAAGTACCGTATTGTCTAAAAGCAAAGATCGCCAGAAGTGGGTAAGCAGTGCTTGCAACTCCTAATTAGCATAAAGCGATGTTCGCCATAAGGTGAGAGTTCTATGTTAGTAATTAAAAACGTTGTATATAGGTAAGTATGGCTTAGTAAAATACAGTGCCTGAGGAGTTACCTATTAGTAGCCCCTTATTGAGCAGATAATTAATGTTTTATGCTCAAATTCCCTCGAATGTCAGATGGCGTGACTCTTGGGTGATCACACATTACATAAGTTCTGCTGTGGTTGTAACTAGATAATTATTTATTATGGTGGATTAGTCAGACTAGTCTGTCACTTGGGCACAATAACTGCTTTTTCAAATGCATTCGTAAATGCTATGAGATGATCAGATTAATCTATAGTTGGAGCAAGTGTGCTGCTTTTATTGTTGTATTTGTAAATGATGCAATGTTGCAGCTATGAAACCATCTATTATAACCCATTAACATCCATTAACCTCATCAGGTATAAATGTCATCACTGCTCTGTCATATAGTGTTAGTGAAACTGAGCTTAGTTAATGGGTTCTCAGGTTCCTATGTAACTCAGTTAGCTGATATAAGTGTACTTAGCATAGAATATTGTCAGATTTTGCTTCAGTAATAGTCTTGATGTATATCACATATGGATACACTTATACCTAGTACACAAACTGACTATGGTACTTATATATGCCCACATTCTATGAGACTCAGATAGATAGTATGAATATACTTAGCATAGATCATCTTGTTAGATTGTGCTGCATTAATATCTATCATGTGCATCACATAGAATCACATATCCCCAGTTTGTAAGCTGGCTGTGGCAATCATGTATGCCCGCATATTGAATCATTTGCCCAAAGTCCGTCTGTGAAAAGACTCTATGACACAGTTCTACTGGCTACTCATATAGCTGTTAATCATTACTGAAGTCTTTAAACCCCCCTCGCTAGTTGCGGGGGAGCACACGGAGGACTTGTCTATTCACCGTTGTCTACACCATTCTGCCCAAATGACAGACTAGTCTGACTAATCCACCATAATAAATAATTATCTAGTTACAACCACAGCAGAACTTATGTAATGTGTGATCATCCAAGAGTCACGCCATCTGACATTCGAGGAAATTGGAGCATAAAACATTTATTATCTGCTCAATAATGGGCTACTAATAGGTAACTCCTAGGGCACTGTATTTTACTAAGCCATACTTACCTATATACAAGGTTTTTAATTACTAACATAGAACTCTCACCTTATGGTGAACATCGCTTTATGCTAATTAGGAGTAGCAAGCACTGCTTACCCACTTCTGGCGATCTTCGCTTTTAGACAACACGGTACTCCAGCATTCAGTCCAACAGGATCTGAGTTAAATAACAAATGTTGTTCTACCTTTAATAAAATATAATAATACATGCTGAAAGGTTTAAAATCAAAGGCCAGAATCTCAAAGCCTCCATCTTGTCAGGAACACCATTTCTGCCTGAACTTTTCCCCGAACTAAGTGATATATGTACGCACGAAACGACCTCCAAACATGCAGGCCGTTTTATCAGCTTCCGCCAGTTATTGTCAGAAAAACAGCACTGTTCTGTTGTCTGGACACCAGTACTGTGTTTTCTTGGAATCGGCTTGGCCACCACTTTTGCTTACAGAAACCAAGGCTATAGATAATGTATATGAGTGGAAAATTCCCAGCTAGGTTGTCATTTTAGTCATATGCTAATATTGTTACGCCTCTAATTTACGCCTCTAATTAACACTTTATTTTCCTGTATAAATAGCATTGCTTTTCCGCAATAAAGTTTAGATGAAGAATCAGAATCACACTCTCTGTGTCTCTTTCTTCATTTTCCGAGCGCTCGCACGTCATCAGATCAGATTCCAACAGCCCAGGGCGTGGTTCAGTCTCCCCGGGTCGAGCAACACTGTTTCCAGTCACGGCCGGCTGACCTGAGGTCCGCGGCCCGTATTGAGTTTAAGAACCTTACAGGTGCCCGGGACAACGTGAGGCGCCCGGCCCATTTTAACTGGCAAGAACCCAACACATACTGCAGAACGTTATTACACCATGACATGGTGTAGAGAGGTGTAGAGAGGTACTATCTAGTTAAGTACTACCATTAAAATAAATGTTGTTGTTGTTTTGTCCACCAATATTTTATTATCATTATACTAATAAAGTTTGATCTTTTAATATATCATCATATATTTTCTGAATGTCCTGCTCAAGTGGAGGTTCATTGAAATCATTGTAGAAGGGGATGTCCTCCGACCCATGGCAGGGTTGCAGTGAGAAGATTCGCCGAGTTGAAGGTTTTTGTTGACATCTGTTTACAACATTTCATACAGCAAATAAACAGTACCAGTATAGCCATATAAAGTACAAATCCTCCAATCTGGATAGCCGCACCATAAGCAAGAGTGCTGGTCATTGAAGAAAAAATAGAACGAATCAAAAAACAATGTTCCACTCTTCTTCAGCATGGAGTGTAGAGGTTTGTTCCTTAATGTATTGGGTAAGGTCATGGATAGGGTTACTGTTGTCCGGAATAAAAGTTCAACACTCCTTGCCAATGAGTGCACACGTTTCTCCTTTCTCAGCTAGTACTGTACATAGTCCAATTACATTCGATTTTGCAAGACAACAGTACATATAGCGACTATTTCAGTAGTCATTTGTTCCAGAGCGTCCACAGTGTCATTGCTGATTTGTTCCATCAGGTTGGCAAGGTCCCGTATTTGATCAGCAGTACATATAATACCATAAGTGGGAAACAAGGCAAAGAAAAATCTTTCTGTTTTACTCAGGTGCTTGAAGTCTCTCTTGTCCCTCTGCAAACTCTGATGACCAAGTGCGTCTTTTAGATGTGTAAAATATCTTATGGCAGATGTGATATATCCAATGTAGCATAATCCAGACCAGCTGTATGGTAACCAGGGGTATGCATGATTTCCACAAATGAAATAAGTCCCTTGAAACATTAGGTGGGCCCTACTCATTTTCTGGAGAAGATAGGGGCCTAACCAGGGAATGTACCATGTTATCATGTGAGAGTGGTTAGTCCAGGTCAGAGTCACCTTACTTCCTTGCTCTGTGAAAGCTTGAGTGTGGTTGCATCAAGTTAGTTCAGTTAACAGTTCAGATCCTCCTGCATATCTCCTTTGCTTCCCCTAGAAATGGCAGCATAGGTACACCTCCCAATCAAGGGGAACGTGTGTACATACCCAACAGTTTTACATTTCAGTAGATCAGAATATTTACAGGTGGCCTTGAGATAACCACGGTTATAGTACAATACAACTATAGTCCCAGCACTCACTGACTATATGAAAAACAGCAAAACTGATGGAGTGTCAAAAGCAAAAATATGATTTAATATAAGCACAAGATAACTCCCGGTTGGAGTGATGCCGATACAAGCGGGTATATATGGACCCTACTGAAACAGTGGAAAGGGTTAATAACACACCGGGTCAGGAAGTGGGGTAAACACAACCAAAAAAGTGGGAAAAGAGGGGGGGAGGGGAAAACAAGTACTGGGGGGGGGGGGGGTTGTGGGTTTGGGGTTTACCTGGGGGTCAACGCTGCAGTAAACCTGACGGTTTGAACTCTTTACATTTGCATCACTTTACTCCTGTTTACTCTGGACTTTGCTAATTGGGCGTGAACTAGTGTGATAAATTTGTGTATTTGATTACTGTGTGCTGCTCCGGTGGTTAGGGATAGGGTCAAGGGAAGTACCTTATGGTCTGTAAAGGCCTAAGGGAATGGGCCTGAGGAAGGGGTTCTCCCCGAAACAGTTGATGCCCCCCTTGTAAACCCCAAACCCACAAAACACCCCCCCCCCCAGTACTTATTCCCCCCCCCCTCTTTTCCCACTTTTTTGGTTGTGTTTACCCCACTTCCTGACCCTGTGTGTTATTAACCCTTTCCACTGTTTCAGTAGGATCCATATATACCCGCTTGTGTCGGCATCACTCCAACCGGGAGTTATCTTTTGCTTATATTAAATCATATTTTTGCTTTTGACACTCCATAAGTTTTGCTGTTTTGCTGTTTTTCATATAGTCAGTGAGTGCTGGGACTATAGTTGTATTGTACTATTGGTTCAGGGGAAATTGGGTCCCCCTTTTTTTCCTTGCACCCTGCACATCATTACTTTTCCATTTATTTTCTTTGAGTGCTGTCTATTTTCTGTATGACCAAGGAGGCGCGAGCTTCCCCCCCCCTCTCCTATGAACCCTCTACATAAAGACATACAAATAACAAGAGGACACATATATGGAGGTAAAAGGCCGCGGCTTATTTATTAACACAAATGGGGATAGCGTACCACCTGTCCGCGCCAGAATGCTCAGAGCTGGGCAACGCAAAGGGGGCACCCGGAAGTACGTCCCGGTGACCTACCCCCTCGCTTCAAAACCCCCCGATAACCAGCCCCGAGCCACTTCTGGGGGACAAGCACCTACCCCCCCCAACTGCCGCCGCGACAAAGCAATTGGTCCACTGACCCCTCCATCATAATCTTTTCTTTCTTGTCTTGAATATATACTCTTATTTATCTGCAAAATAAAGAAATGTTAACATGGAAACAAAAAATTTTTTTTTTTTTTTTTTTAAACTTAAGTCAAAAGGGATGGGTGGGTGGGAAACAGTTGAAACGCCAAGGAACAAGTGACAGTTGCTTGTTCCTTGGCTCTATTTGAAAAACTAACTGCCCCAACTGCCTTCTCCGATCGCGCACGCGACCAACAGCCTAGCTGGGGGGGGGGGGGGCCGCACCCCCCGGTCAATAGCTGTAGCCACCCATGCGGGCTAGGCCAGCTCTATGACCAAGGAGGCGCGAGCTTCCCCCCCCCCCTCTCCTATGAACCCTCTACATAAAGACATACAAATAACAAGAGGACACATATATGGAGGTAAAAGGCCGCGGCTTATTTATTAACACCAATGGGGATAGCGTACCACCTGTCCGCGCCAGAATGCTCAGAGCTGTGCAACGCAAAGGGGGCACCCGGAAGTACGTCCCGGTGACCTGCCCCCTCGCTTCAAAACCCCCCGATAACCAGCCCCGAGCCACTTCTGGGGGACAAGCACCTACCCCCCCCCCCAACTGCCGCCACCAACGGGCCTGTTTAACCCCCTTAAATCAGACCCGTATCGCCATACCCCTTATGACCTCTTCCAAACCTTCCTGTAACTCATTATTAAACATGTCCACCCCGACATCCGACAACTGTACCCCATCTTCCCTAAACCATCCACCCAATTTAAAACTAAACTGTGGGTGACGAATGACCCAACCCCCACATTGAACCACGAAATTCCCCACCTTCCTGTTTAACCTCTTCCTCGTCTTGTTAACTCTCCCCGGGATACGCGCACCTTTCCAAACCAACCTGCATATTATCTCGGACCAAACTAATTGCACCCCTGGCCAAAACGTTAACATGCGCGCCAAATCTTGCTTAATCTGCTGAAATAAATCAATCGACCACAATTTTGCCACATCATTACCCCCAACATGAATAATGATGATATCCGGTGCCCTCCTACCCCTGGCCCTAGAAATTAACAGCGGAAAAAGCCGTCCCCACCGCATCCCTCTCATCCCCCACCACGTTACCTCCACCTGCTCCATACTCAACCCTAAATTCTTTCCGTAGGGGCGCGAATTCGCCCTCTTCCCCGCCCAGTGTACCATTGAATCTCCCACGATCCAAATTACCACGAAATCTGAGGAGGCAAAAACATGGTGGGAAAAAAGAAAAACAACGGCAAAGTGTTTAATCTAGCGCAACATTCTCCCCTACCAAATCCGGCCTGATGTATGTCCGGTAACTGTCTGACTTCCAGCGCCCAATCCCCGTATCTTTGCTACCGCGAGCCCAACGCGTGCTGCTTCCGTCGCTGCCCCAATGCGAAAAGAATGCGTTCCATACTGCCCCCCTTCTAACCCTTGCTGTTTGAGACACATCCGAAAGACCCGCAAATATTGAAACCTTGACAATGCCCCCCCGTTCTGGTGCACTAACAGTGGACCCCCTTGTTCTGGCCTAATGGCCAAATAATCGTCCAACGCTTTTGCTGGGCACACCACACTTCCAGGCAAGCCCTTCAACAAGATCCACGCTCCCTTTCCTTTCTGATCCGTTTTAGACCTCCGTACCAGCAACCTCACCAAACCTTCTCCTAAACTTACGTCAGCCCGCTGCAAGCCACCCCCTCCTTTCTTGGATACACAAACCAATTCACCTGCTCGCAGAGCTGCAAAAAATGCTATGATGAATGTGACCTTAAAAAGTACTGCCTCAAAACTGGAAGAGCATACCACGTCTGTGGCCCGCAACAAACCCTCCAAAATTGCCGGCGTCACTGGTCTTCTGCCATCCCTGCTAGTTATCCCTTTAACCATGCCTGCTAGCACCTTCCTTACCACAAAACACTTGGACACATCAACCCTACCATTCAGCCTAAGGAAGAACGATATACCCGCCATCTTTCTCCCTTTGGATCCACCAGCTAAACCCTTTTCCCTCAAACTCATCATGTGACCCAGCAAAATGTCTACCTCCGAGATCTTTTCTCCAGCCAACCTTTCTGCCTCCCGAAATTCTCGCCAAGCAGCCACATAAGCACCCCACGTACCCGGGGCGAGAGACGCCTTGATTAAATCAATCACACCTCCGTTACCAGATCCCACAAGACTGCTGGGCACCGTTCGCCCTGGGTCTCCGCCCCCGGTGCCAACCTCCAAAACAGCTCCATCTGCAAACGTGATAATGCATCAGCAATGTTGTTCTCCACCCCAGGAACATGCCTAGCCTTGAAACCTATATTAAGCTGTAAACACCGTAACACAAAATGCCTCAACAGAACCAACACTGGTGGGGACCGTGAACCAAAATTATTCACAGCCTCCACCACACCCAAGTTGTTGGACCAAAACGTCACCTCCCTGTTAGCAAACTTGTCCCCCCAAAGATGTACAGCCACTAGTAAAGGGAAAAGTTCCAAAAATGTCAGATTCCTGATAAGCTGAGTCCCTCGCCAATGCTCTGGCCATTCCTCCGCACACCAAGCTCCATTAAAATATGCACCAAACCCTACTGACCCAGCCGCATCCGTAAATAGCTGCAGCTCATCGTTCCGCTCTGGACGCCCCCTCCACAACGTCCTTCCGTTGTAACTCTGTAAGAATTCTTGCCACACCGCCAAATCCTTCCGAATATATGTTGTGACCCGAATGAAATGGTTGGGACGCCTTACCCCCGCTGTAGCTGCTGACAAGCGCCTGGAAAACACCCTTCCCACAGGCATAATGCGAGCTGCAAACACCAAATGGCCCATCAAAACCTGAAACTGTCTTAATGAGGCCTTCCTAAGAAGCATGAAATCCTTTATCATACACTCCAAAACAACTAACTTCTCAGGAGGTAACCTATATTCCCTGTTCACTGAATCAATTACTATGCCCAGAAAACTGAGAGTGGTCGTGGGTGCCACTGTTTTTTCATTCGCCAAAGGAACCCCAAATTCGCGCGCCATGGCTGAAAAATGAAAAAGCCACCTTGCGCACAAATCAGACCCCTGCGGACCAACGAAAAGGAAATCATCCAAATAATGTATGATCCCTGCTGCCTGCACCCTTTTGCGGACCACCCACTCCAAAAATGTGCTGAATGTTTCAAAATAAAAACAAGACAATGCACAACCCATAGGTAAACAAAGGTCAACAAAATAACGCCCTTCCAACATACAGCCCAATAAATGAAAACAATCTGGATGTACCGGCAAGAGTCTGAAAGCTGACTTAACGTCTGCCTTCGCCATCAATGCCCCCTGCCCCATCCTTCCCACCAAAGCCGCCGCTTGATCATAAGTGGCGTAGCTTACGGAGCATAAGTCCCTATCTATCCCATCATTAACTGACGACCCTTTCGGGTAAGACAGATGTTGAATTAACCTGAAAGCCCCCGCCTCCTTTTTCGGAACCACTCCCAATGGTGACACCCTAAGATTTTTCAGGGGCGGGGAAAGGAAAGGACCCGCCATTCTGCCCAACTCAATCTCTTTATCAATTTTTTCTTTTGCCACATACCCATTCAACCTGACCGTCTTCAAATTCCTCTCGCCCCCCGATCCCTCCTGATACTCAAAGGGGATCCTGAATCTTTCCTTAAACCCCTCTCGTAATAAGCTAGCTGCCCGTCTATTGGGGTATTTTTCCAGCCAAGGCGCCATTGCCTCTGCTGAAACTGGCGTTCCCGCCTTCCTGAACAGCCTGCTGTCCTGCTCCCTTGAAACCCTTACTATCTTTCTTAAAGCACTTTGATTTGGGATGCTGACCCCCGCACCCAGTGCAAGTATGTTAGAATCTACAATTCTCAAAATTGCATCTTGACTCGTTGTAACGCCAACATACCCCCGACTGCTTCCCACCTGCACGCCCTCTCCCTGATGTGCGCACCTGAAAATGCTCCCGCCAGACCGCTTTGAGGCTATTTGACCCACGAAAGGACGACCCCCGTGTTTCTGAAACGCTTTTCTAATCGTATCCTGAATACTTAAAAAGCGCCGAGCATAAATGCGGATCCTTTTCCCCCGCAACGCCCGCCAAAATCCCAAATGCCTGCGACCAATTACTGAACGTGCGAGGAAAAAGACGCTTTTCCACATCCTCTCCACACCCAAAGACACCTGAGCCAACTCTCCACCAACTGTTCCACGGTTGCTCCCCCCGTCAAGCACTGAATCTGACCTCCCCTGCCGCTCACTTGACTTGCATGCCTCCACTGCTTGCTTAGTGGATAATAACGTTGTCATCGGCAATAAAGCTAACTGAACGCCCTTAACCACCGCACTAATCATTCTTGCCTCAGCATCGCCCGCTAACCCCAACTCCAACACCTGTGGCCCAGGGGAGCTAACAATGCCCGGCAAGGTAACACTCTTATTTCCCAAACAAGCAACTCTTTTTCGCTTACCCTTCGATGCCCCAGTCCCCGGCGGTGTTTTGAACCGCCTGTCGGGACCTGCCCCAAGACTCTTGTCCTCTAAGCCTCTGACAGCAAGCTCAACCCGAGGCCCGGACCGCTTGCGAGCCGTGGACGACGTACCAGCGCCACAAAGCGAGGTCGACCGCGTCCCGGCCGTTCCAGATTTACCTGTAAATGAGGAAGCAAATATTAAACCCCCAATTAAGCTAACCTTCATTCCTGAATAAACTCTTATTTTTTTTTTTTTTTTTTTAAAAGGACCAATCCTTTACCTACGTTCTCTTCTAGGCTGGGACCAAACCCCGCAACCTCTTTTTTTTTTTATTACCAACCATCCTTTTCCAGCCTTCCTTTCACCAGTAACCGGCTATGGCGAGCATGTCAGCCCCCTCCCAAAATCCCCCTCTTTTTTTTTTTTTAGGGGAGAAAGGGAACACTTATCCACCTACTGCTCGCCTCCACCTGTTTTTGTGGGGACCCATGTCCAACACTTGTTTTTGTGGGGACCCATGTCCCACACCTGTTTTTTTTTTTTTTTTTTTTTGTGGAGACCCATGTCCCACCCCTGTTTTTCCAGGGGCCCATGTCCCACACCTGTTTTTGTTTGGACCCATGTCCAAACTTGTTTTTGTGGGGACCCATGTCCCACACCGGTTTTTGTGGAGACCCATGTCCCACCCTTGCTTTTTCCAGGGACCCATGTCCCACACCTGTTTTTTGTGGGGACCCATGTCCAACACCTGTTTTTGTGGAGACCCATGTCCCACCCCTGTTTTTGTGGAAACCCATGTCCAACACTTGTTTTTGTGGTGACCCATGTCCCACACCTGTTTTTTGTGGTGACCCATGTCCCACCCCTGTTTTTTCCAGGGGCCCATGTCCCACACCTGTTTTCGTGGGGACCCATGTCCAGCACTTGTTTTTGTAGGGACCCATGTCCCACACCTGTTTTCGTGGAAACCCATGTCCCACCCCTGTTTTTTCCAGGGACCCAATGTCCCACCCCTGTTTTTCCAGGGACCCAATGTCCCACACCTGTTCATGTGGGGACCCATCACCCAGGCTCCTCCCAAAAGTCACCCAGCCTTCAACCAAATAGGCTGTGATTTCCAAAAACTCCGCCATGACATACCGTTCTGCACCACCAACGCCTCCCGTGCTCCGTAACTAGGACCCCCTTCATCACTTGATGATGGCCACGCCTCAGCGCAGGTAGCATGGGAACCGCCCTGTCCTCTCGCGTCTTCACGACTGCCCAAACTTCCTTGATCACTCCCAGCTTTCAGCACTAGTGCACACATCTGTTTTTGAAACCATCCTTCCTCATGGTTGTGCGCCTCCGCCAAAAGCTGCATGGTGCTGACCTGAAAGGACATCGCTACTAACGCTGTAATTTTATCCAATGGCTCGTCAAACACTGGTTTAATTCCACCACCTAAATCCTGCCAGCAAACTACTCTTGAACTCTTGCCTGGCCGATCTTCACGAAAACCAGTTCACTTGAATAGACTTAGAAACCGCTCTAAAGCTGTAATAACATAAAATTCCCGCATTAATGCTTATATCTTTAGCACCTTAACACCCCCCACCTCCATCCATTAGCGCTAACATCCAACCAACCATTGCTGTCATTTTTTTTTTAAGTATGGTGTCACCCATGACATCAAAAACCTTAGCATTGTCTTCCATTAACCACAACCAAGACCAACCTCAAAAGGCTTTTTTTTTTTTTTTTTTTTAAACCTTTTTTTTTTTTTTTTTTTTTTAATATACATTTTTATTTATTTATTTCATTATTATTATTAATTTTTTTTTTTTTTAAATGGACAGCCCCACCTGACCACCTCCCACTGTTTAAAAGAGTGGAAAAGAAAAAAGGGGGGGGGAAGGAAGAGGGCCAATATCTCCCCAAGGAGGAGGGAGGAGGGGGGGGCAAAAGCCCACCATTCCAGCCATACCACCAACAGCCCCCTCCCCCAGCCGTAACAACAGCCTTGCCCCCAGCCCCCCCCCAAAAAACCCCACCCCCTGATCATCGTCAGGAGGCGGAACCACATGACACTCATGTTCCCTTGCCATTAGCCCAACCGCACAGCTAAGCGTGGGCTGGGCGAGCCTCTCTTCCCCCCCCCAGCCACACAAGCGGCCATAATAGGAGGACAGGAACAGGGCTCGCAAACGGCGAACTCGCAAACCTCCTCCTCCAAGCCGGTGCGCCTTCTTCGCGCAACAGCCCCAGGTAGGAGTCACTCTCCTCGTCATTCTCCCTCCTCCCCCCGCCGCTGCCACCAATAGAAAACGCAGGAAAACAAAAGGCAGGACAAAAAAAACCTATCCTTCCCGCAATCCCCCCCCCCGAGCACCGGCACAACCGGCAAAAACACACGGGGGGGGGGGGCGGAGGGTCCCTCAACACGAGGAAGGAAGGGAGGTCCCACGCAGGACAAAAACAACAGCCTTCTTGCAATCCCCCCCCCCACCCCCCCCGGGCACCGGCAAAAACACACGGGGGGGAGCCGGAGGGTCCCTCACCACGAGGAGGGAAGGGAAAATCCCTCACCCCGGGAGGGTGGCCCAAATCAAAACCACTTAAAACCTACTAAACACAGGAGAAGAGAGGAGAGTGTCCAAACAGTTGAAACGCCAAGGAACAAGTGACAGTTGCTTGTTCCTTGGCTCTATTTGAAAAACTAACTGCCCCAACTGCCTTCTCCGATCGCGCACGCGACCAACAGCCTAGCTGGGGGGGGGGGGCGCACCCCCCGGTCAATAGCTGTAGCCACCCATGCGGGCTAGGCCAGCTCTATTACACACGGTTATAGTGTCGCCATGGTTAATGTGTCTCTCGGGTGCCTCTGGAAAAATCGATATGTTGCAAAAAGAAATACAAAAATAGAATCATTGTTGCTGCCATGAAAAATAACTTCCAAAAAGTGACCAGGCATCATTGTAGGTGTGTGATATGGAATGTGGGTATTATTGATATCGTGTGCGTGTGTGGGTGCGTTCGTGTGAATGGTGGTGGGTGTGTAGGTATGTGTGTACAGGCATACCCCACATTAACGTACGCAATGGGACCGGAGCATGTATGTAAAGCGAAAATGTACTTAAAGTGAATCACTACCTTTTCCCCACTTATCGATGCATGTACTGTACGGCAGTCGTCATATACGTGCATAACTGATGTAAATAACACATTTGTAACAGGCTCTATAGTCTCCCCGCATGCGCACAGCTTCGGTACAGGTAGGGAGCCGGTATTGCTGTTCAGGACGTGCTGACAGGCGCATGTGCGAGCTGCCGTTTGCCTACTGGGCGACATGTCCTTACTCTCGAGTGTACTTAAAGTGAGTGTCCTTAAACCGGGTATGCCTGTATATACGCTATCCAATACAATCACAGAATATCATTTCAGTTAAGTAAACAATATATTATACAGATGCAGTGGCCATTATCTGACCTTAGTAGATACTAAAACATATACATGCTAAATAATATAAATAGCGGGATCAATAAATCCCAACATATATATAAGATCTCAAAATACATAATCAATATCTAATAGTGAAATGTGGCATATTGTATAAACTCCTAATCAAACCAATAACATCTATAAAGGGCTAACACAAATCGGTACCAAGGTCATATGAATCATAAAAATTGTGTAAGCTCCCATTCAATATTGATGCTTGAGGGGCGTAATGTATCTAATCTGAAAATCTAGAACATTTCTCGTTTGTTGAGCATGCTCAGTCGATCCCCTCCCTGAGAAAATAAAGTTACTTATTCCTCTCTAAGGACAGTTTGAAAGATGTCTTGATACTGGATGTAATACTGTAAATCACCTTTTTTTCACAGCTCCATTATCCTATTTTTAAGGTGTCTAATGGTGCGTCCAATATAACCCATGCCACAACCGCATCTAAGAAGATACACTGTGTTGGTGGAATTGCAATTAATAATGGTTTGAATTGTCCACTCAGTTTTTGGTTTAATGCATTTTACTTTTTTGATTTGGGTCGCATATTGACATATGACACAATGTCCACATTTGTGAAAGCCCTTTGGAATATTTCGAACTCTAGCGTGCATAGATCGTGAATCAAACCGACTTGGTGAAAGAAAGACGCTAGTGATTTAACTATTCTAAATACAAATTTTGGTTTATTCTTGAGGATGGTATTTAAATCTCTGTCCGACTTTAAAGTGTCCCAATGTGTATTAACAATTGACCGTATACAGTCTGATTGTCTGCTTTGTTGTGTTATAAATAGAGGTGTAGAAAAATCTCCATTAAAAGGTCTGCTCGGTCCATAGATTTAGCTGCATTGAGTGCTACGTTGACATGGGATTCCCTATATCCTCAAGCTAGAAACCTAGAGGTCAGATCTTTAGATTGTAACTAAAAGGTATCCTCAGTTAAACAGAGCCTTTTTAATCTTAAAAATTGCCCCTCAGGGAAGGCTTTTTTCAGTGATCTAGAATGATTACTGGCAGCATTTCTTGCATTGGGCTTTCTGTATATGTCTGTTTGAATATCTCTTTTCGGATCTATATACAACAGTAGATCTAAATAATAAATATGATAAATATTGTGTTCAAATGTGGATTTAAGATTATAATCGTTAGTGTTGAGAGTGTGAATAAATGTTTGAAGTGTACCTATTTATAAACCTGTTCTGGTATATTTTGATTATAGTTATGCAGTTTAATTATTTATATATTTTGGGCCAATATGTATATATTGTGTATTTTTTTATGTTGATTCAGTTCCATTTAATGGTAGTCTAATTAGTTTACTGTTATCTATTCAGATATAAAGGTTGATATGTTACATGATAAATCCACATTATATTTATATTTCCACTGGATGTATTATTCATTATTATGTATTTACCATTTTGCAGTTGTAGCCAGGTGTCCCCTCCGTGTTTCGCCCGCTCTCCTGTCCCCTCCCCTACCTCCGAAGCCAGGGTGATGTGCAGGCAGGGTGCCACCATGTTTAGGTGTGCGAGCATCGCGGAGGTTGGCGCATGTACAAAGAAGGCTGCAGCGGCCATTGCTGAGTCGCGCATGCGCGATGATGTAGGCGCATGCAGCTGCAATGATAAGGAGACTCTGCAAGGACTACAATTCCCATGCTGCCTAGGGAGATGGCACAATGTGATCCCTGAGAGCTAATGAGACTGTTGTTTTCCCCTGGAAGGGGAAGATAGACATATTGAATGCTGGGGGGCAGAGGTCAGTCAAGACCTGGATCTTGAGGGTGTATGTATGGTCCACAGAGCTGTGCTCCAGGGACTAGGCCAGAAGTTACCCCCAAGGGCCCAGTTAGTCCCCTGAGACACTGTAGAGAATCTTATGGTAATTGCTGTAGGGAAGGCCTTAAGGTAGGGACCCTTCTCACCATAGCCTTAGTGTGAGAGATGCTGCAGGACACTGCAGCTTGCTATCTGAGAGCAGAACACGACTCAATATCAGAGACTGGTTGCAAGGCGCCTTTCGGCTGGAGGCCCCTTCAGAGAAGTCAGCCTTAGGATCTACCCAAGAGAGGAGCATCAGACCGTGCCGCGGAACAATGACGCGGGTCTACACATCGCTGCTGTTAATCCTGGTCTGGACATAGACCAGGGAGGTATTCCAAAGTGCACGCCAGCACAACCACAAACAATACAAACATTGACAGTCACCAACAGCAGGACTGCACTGTTAGCATCTCAGACTATATACCAAATCAAGCAGAGTCCTCGGTATTATCAAAGGGTCTCACATTCTGCCCTACCAAGCCTATGGACAAGGTTGAGCTTGAAGAATTCTTCAGAAGCCTGTGTCTTAAGGAGTTCTTCCATGACAGACACAACCAAGATCATGCCAATAATGCAGAAGGAGAGCTGCTGCACATGAGCAGGAAGAAGCAAAAATCCAACTGGATCCCACAAACTGGACGCAACGCCAAACTGAACTGGTACATCGAAAGCTTTAGACACAGAGCCAAAACCACCATCCTGTACAAAGTAAGGAAACAAACATATAATCTGACACTGATCGAGAGGAGAGCCATAGAATCTCTAAAGGCCAACCACAACATAACAATCAAACCTGCGGACAAGGGAGGAGCATTGGTCATAATGAACACCACAGACTACCTGTGGGAAGCGCACAGACAACTCTCTGGTGCAAAGTATTACACCCAACTGCAGGAGGATCCAACAAAAAAATACATGAGAGAACTCAACAGGATCATTAAAACACTCCCGATCCACTCAAGAGAACAAATTCTGGACCTGATACCAGCTAACCCAAAACCTGGCACATTCTACATGCTCCCTAAAATTCACAAAGAGGGTAACCGTGGGCACCCTATTATCTCTGGATCTGGCACACTTACTGAGAATACAAAAAGTATGTGATTTAGGTAGCACTCTACCACACTAAATAAAATGTATACATTTCTAATATGGTGCACGGAAACAGAGAGGGACCCCTAGCCCCCTGAAAACAATAACTAGTAAATATAATTTTTCCCAGCACTCATGAAAAACCAGACAAAGACGTAAATGGAAAAATAACGATATATTCAACAATATTGCACTACATAAGCCAACCCTATTCGGGGCTAGGTAGGGATTTACATGAAAACAAGAGCTAAGCAATAAAACGCAGGTCTATAGAGGGAGAGGAATGGAGGAAATACAAAGGGAAAAATGACTGAGGGGAGGAAAAAAAGGGGAGAAAGGGGAAAACAAGGACAACGTATATAACACGTTCATGTCAAGGTAATAGACTATAGGGGGGCAAAGTTTTGGGGACTCCAGCGCCCCTTCTTTAGGCCCATTCACACAAACTAGAATAGTCTGTGGTTCTTCCCTAAATAGTGTACCTACACCCAAACACACCTCTCAAACAGTAAATGAACAAAACAGTAAATGAGCAAAAGAACAAAACCTATAAAAACTACACCTTAGAGTTAAGTGATCCATGGGTTTAGCCAGAATGATTAGAATTATATCTAACGGGATCTTGATATCCATCACATCTTTTATTAGTTTCAGAAGTGTCCTCCAGTACATCTGCATTACTGGACAATACCACCAAATATGTGCCGGGTCTCCTATCTGTCCACATCCACTCCAATATCTATCAGAGGTCCCCAGGAACATCTGCTTTAACCTTTTGGGGGTGTAATACCAACATAACAACATTTTATATATATTCTCTTTTGTTACCGTACATACTGTATAGAGGTTTTACCCGCATTCTCCCTTATATATTCCCAGTCCTCCCTTGTTATTTTGGTTTGGAAATCCAGAGCCCACTGTCCATATTTTTTTTTGTATCCTTTTTTTTAAATTAGACCCTGGTACAAAGATGATATCAGACCTCTTTGATCTTTTTTTGTTTTGCATAGATCTTCAAATTGTGTATATATAGGAAATTCCACGTCATAAAATCCCTGAAACACAAAATGTCGGACCTGTATATTATACCTGAACAGCTCAACTTGGGGTTGACTGTACTTTCTCATCGGTTCCTCAAACGTCATTAGCTTAGCTTTTTCTAACAAATCTCCTACCTCCAAAATCCCTCTATTGCTCCAAATTTTAAAACCCTGTCCTTGAAAACCCAGGATAAAGCCTGGATTACCAAACAGGGGCGCAAGCCTAGATGGGGTCGACATAACCTTATACTTCTTTTTTGCCATCTGCCAGATTTTCAGAGTAAATCCAATTACTGCCGCTCAGGCTGTCTCCCAGGCCCAATCCCAGAGCCCGATCATAGTAAAGAAGACAGACAATCGGGTTTTTAAGTGAGCTCTCCAAATCCACCCAGGCATAGTAGACCCCTCATGGAGAGTGCCAATAAACCATTTGTTTCATATGAGATGCTATATAATATTTGAGAATATTTGGAACTGCCATACCACCTCCTTCCTTAGCTTCCAACATAATAGACCTGGCTATTCTCGGTTGTTTGTGTTTACAAATAATTTGCATAATTTGATTCAGAATTTATTTTGTATTTGAATGCGGGAAGGATATCGGTAATGTCTGAAAATAATACAGAAGTCTAGGGAAGATATTCATCTATACCACTTATATACCCTATCCAGCAAATACAATGAGAATTCCAGGCTTGTAAATCTTTTTTTATCTTTGAGAAAAGGTCAGGGTAATTATATTTATATAATAAATTATAGTCTCTGGTAAGATAAATCCCCAGATACATCAAATGTTTTTTTTTTCATTTATAATCAAAATGCCGTTTAAGAACCTCGACCTCCTTTTCAGTTAACATCAAATTTAGCGCTTCCGACTTTCCCATATTAACTTTATACCCAGATAACTCACCAAACCCCAGAGCAGTGATTTCCAACCATTTTTGTTTGGAGGAACCCTTGAAGTATTTAGAAAAATCTCGGGGAACCCCTATCTGGCTGACACGTATTAGGTTCGACAGGGGTCAGTCACAACATTTCACACCTCACGAGCCACCTCTATTTCCCACCCTTTACCCATGTAATTCTCTCCCATCCATCTCACTAACTCTCCCCCACGCCCGCCTCGCATGTATTTATCCCTTGCGTCTCACTCTTACTCCCTCTTTTCCTCACTCACTCACTCCCTCCCCCCCACTCTCCTTTCACCCACCCCCTCTCCTCTCACTCACCCCTACCTTCCGTGAATAACCCCACTCTCCCTCAATAAACCCTACAAAATACATACCAGAAAAACCCACCCCTGGGGGGGACGGGAGGACTCTGGTCCATAGAAGGAACCCCTGAGACTGCTTCAAGGAGCCCCAGGGAACCCTGGTTGGGAATCACTGCCCAGAGGGTGGATGGCAGGTTCAGGAGAGATGTCAATGGGTTAGATATAGTAAGAATAATGTCATCTGCAATGAGCAATATTTTATAGCACTCATCTTTTATTTTGATCCCATGTATATTTGGGGAGGCCCCTGATAGTGGCCACGAGAGGTTCGATCATCGAGGCAAAAAGAAGGGGAGAAAGGGGGCACCCCTGCCTGGTCCCATTCTTGATTGTTATCAGATTCCCCTCCTCACCTAGAATCTTCAGGGTGGCTGTTGGCGACTGATAGAGGGCACGGACCCCAAGTAAAAAAGACCTGGAAAATCCAAATGCCTCTAGCGTTTTATACAGAAAATACCACCTTATCCTATCAAACGCCTTCTCCGCATCTAGGTTCAGCAACATAGCTTTCAATTTAGACTTGTGTGTCTGGTCAATAACATAAATATTTTTTCTTGTGTTATCTGATGCCTGGCATTCGCTCACAAATCCCACCTGATCATAGTGAATGAATCTAGAAAGTATTGGATTCAACCTGTTAGTCAAAATGTTACTGTACTTAAAATTTTCAGTTCCATATTAAGCAGTGAGATTAGCCTGTAGCTACCACAACATAGAGGATCCTTTTCCTCTATAGAAATCACCACTATATTGGCTTCTTCATCTGTGGGGGGATTTGTTTTCCACTGAGAAAATCATTAATAGGTCCAACAGACAAGGCCCTAAAATTCCTATTAAATTTTTATTACAAATTTGAAAAGTTATCTGGGCCCGGTGCCTTTGATGGTTTTAAAGAGCTGGCCGTCCTCCCCAGCCCTACCTGAGTTATTTTTGCATTTAAAATGTTACGATCTTCCTCAAGATCTTCCTCAAATGCGATTTTAGCATTCGGGTTTGAATTATCTAGATCATAGAGTTCCTTATAAAATGTAGCAAATTCCTCTGCAATCTTTGAGGGGTTGTAGGTCACTCCTCCACTTTTTATCCTAATAGCGGAAACTGAGGCCCTCGACCTGATCACTCAAAGTTTGTTTGTCAATAAACGATTAGTCTTATCTCCTTTATCATAGTCCCTCTGCTTAGTCCACTTAAGGGCCTTCTCTACCTCCTGAAGTTGTAATCCCTTGAGTTCCTCCCTTGCCTGACTCAGGATTTTATACATTTTACTCGCCGGGTTTTTTTTATGTGAGCTTTCCAACTCTATAATTTTTTCAGTTAAATATTTTTGTTTTTACATTTTTATTTTCTTTCTGTATGATGATTTTGAAATGAGCTGTCCTCTAATTGTGGCCTTGTGTGCCTCTCATAAAATTGCTGTGGATTCTATTGACCCATTATTAGTCTGAAAATAATTTTTAAGTGAGTCTCCAATTTGTGAACTAATCTCCGGTTAATTTAGTAATGAATCATTCATCCTCCAATAAAATGATTGAGTCTTGGCAAATGGTGGGTCAAACAAAACTGCCACCACAGCGTGGTCCGACCACGTGATAGGCCCTATATCTGAGTGAACCAATACTTCCAGAATATTTGGGGTTACAAATATATTATCAATTCTGGAGTACGAATCCTGTGCGGGCGAATAAAAAGAATAATCTTTCTGCCGTTAACGTGAGCAAAGCCAGGCATCTAACAGGCCAAATTCTTTGATTAGCAATCTAAATTTCTTTGCTTGACTATATGTCATTGCAGAGTGTAACTGCCCTGGATGTGTGGACTTATCAACATCCGGGTCCGGCACCATATTAAAATCGCCTCCCAAAATAAGTAACTCTTCTCGGTTATCTCCCATAGACTCCATTGTTTCCTTTAAAAAATCAAATTTTCCCTCGTTATGCGTGTATATATTCACTAATGTAATATGTAGGCCTGAGAGGAGACCATGGACCACAAGTGACCTCCCACCTTGGTCTCTCTTAACCTCCAATGTCTGGAAAAGGATATACTGTACTGTTTTATCAAAATTGCAACTCCCTTTTTCTTGCTAGTAAAAGACAAATAAAATGCTACAGGATATGTCCTGCTAAAGGTGTTTGGGGGTTCCTTGGTATCAAAGTACGTCTCTTGCAGAAAAACAATATCTGCTTTCAGTTTCAGTACAGCCCCCCGCAAAAAACAATCCCTAAAGGCTCTTTGGACCGAAGCCCACTCACCCACCACTTGGGCCCTCAGTCCGCCACAAGCTCCATATTAATATCCACTTTAACAGCATTTCTTTAAGCACATTCTGCAGGTCCTGTTTGGTAATTACTGTATCTCTGCCTGTTATGCCTCTCTCCCTCTCTGCAGCAGCACTTCCCTCTGTGTCTCTTTCTGGGGTGCCTATCTCTGCAACTTTTCTCCCTGTTATGCCTCTCTCAGCCATATCTCTCTCTGCTCCAGCAACTTGTTTATCACCCTCCTGGTGAAGCCGTGCTCTACTGTGCGCGCACCTCGGCGCCATCTTTTTCTTTTCTTTTCGGCCATCGCTGTCTGTCCATGGTTGAATCAGGACAAGTCCTATCTTTTTTTGGAGGAGGCATCTCGGCATATTCCCCTGCTTGTTGCTGCAAACCGCGAGTCTCTATGTGGTGCCGATCATGGGCTATTAAGTAATATAGTAGGCGGATGCACGGCGCTCACTCAGCAGGCGTGCATCCGCCTTGACGTCACGTGCACGCCCCCAGCAAAACACGTTTTTGACAATAATACTGCATTTTTATGTGAAGAACCTCAGATCTCACCGCACACTTTCTTAAATTAGAGAAATTACTGACACAAGTCATCAGGTTGTGGTGGGATATCACGACTCTGGAAAATGATTCCAAAATTAAAAGAATACCAAGAGGGTTACAGATAAAAAAAAAATCACCCACTTTTGGGTTCAACAGTAAAGAATTTGAACATGACTTGGAAACAATTCTAATGACTGCTCTTTCAAGCTTATTGATATATATTATCCATCACAAATCTATAGAGAAGCTTGTATTAGAGAAATGATATAAAAATCTTGCAGATGAAATTAAAAGCTTTCAAATCAATAGAGCATTTTGAGAGCAATGACCAAATATTGCTCGCAAATATAGAATCCATGGAAAAAAAACAAAATGGGAATAAAGCAAAGCAAATTTGAATGTGATCTTCTAGATTATGAAAAAAATCAAATATATGTTTGGCAAACAATCTCCACACCTACTACTAACAGGGGAAGATCCAAGTCCTCCTTCCATACACGGGGAGATAGGTAGGGACCCTCTAGAACACCTAAAAAATCAATTCTCAAAACTAAAAACACTGATACCTCTAGCTTTCAATCAGACACTACAGTCGGAGAAAATCGTAATCATTCGATACTACAGCAGAGATTTGGTGGAATAAAAGATATTTGGGAGTACAACAGAGGGACTCATCCACTCCAGGTCATTCAGGACACTTTTCACCGTTCAATAAACATTGTGAGTCAAAAAACTCCATAGGACGAGGAGAACACAGAAGAAGAGAGGAGGCAAGAGGGGCAACGAAGATAAAAAAAATACTCCTAGATATCCCTGAAGATAATGTTATAAAGATCTCGGACACAACACTGACACCAGGACAGTTATCGGACAGTTATCACTATTAAATAGAAGTCTTAACTTCGCCCCTCAAAGTGACTTTCAACTGTTTGATACTTGTATTGACTTGCAAAGATTCACACGTAAATTAAGTTTGAAGAAATTCTTTGCTAATAAACAACTGTCAATGTTCCAAACTGACAAACGGGGTTCATTTGATAATAAGCAGTTTATTGCAAAATATGATCATACTCATTAAAAAGTCTATATGACTCTCTGCCAGGGAGTGTCCAAGCAGTCTCTTTTATACATATTCGGTTCCTTTGTCTTAAATGTGTTGCTAGGCAGAATATACTAACCACGCCTTAATTCTTAAACCAATCATCTTATAGCTCATTAAACCTGGTTAGAACTGCCCTCAAAACAGCTATGAATAGGTACCTGGTATACACTTCCACTAGAATGTGGGCGTTACTTTAGTCACAGTCATAAATCTACTTAGAAGCCAAACCTCCCGTCTACACACCACACACACATTCCTTCACACAAAATGGATACTGAAAACAACAGATTTTACAAAATGGAAACTGAACATTGCTTTCAATCCTTCTCCAGAGACCCCCTAGTCCATTTCAGTAATATATCAACAGTATCTTCATTTCAGCAATATTATTTCGTCACAACATACAAATAGATCTGTCACTATAGAGTCTGCTGAGTTGTCACAGAGTTCTTCTGTTGACAATGGAGCAGACTCGTGTCAAAATGACCTTTATCATACATTTAGAGAACATTGTGCTCTCTCTGATATGGATGATACACGAGAGGAATCTTTGTCCAACTTTTTTAGTTATGAACCTACAATGTTTAGGAAGAAATCTACATTTTGTCCCAATAGCTCAAAAGGTCCTTATATTACCATCTTTGAGAGATTGGTAGAGAGATTTAAGAATTTTGGCAGAGGGCTACACATTCAATCGATCACAGCATAATAATTGAATAGCACTTGAATTAAACGAATGTCAAAATTTAAAACAAGACAAATCCCTTGTCATAAAAAATGTAGACTTGGGAAGTGCGATTGTGGTGCAGTCCTCTGCATGTACAAACAGGAGGCACTCAGACAATTGTCTGATAGCGCCTACCGTAAATTCACTAAAGATCCAACTGCCATCTTTCTTCAAGAATTGAATGCATAATGCGTGTAATATAGTGCGCACGCGCGTGTGCTGCCTTGCGAGCGTCAATTATAATCGGCTGTGTCCAGCCTGACGTTCTATACTTCAGCACGGCAGTGAGCGTTGAGCCAGCAGATCGGAGGAAATACATGAAAAGTGTCTTTTCGCACTGCGGCCGATGCATGTCATGCTCTATTAGCCAATCACAGTGAGGCTGCAATAACTTTGTATTTTGCGCAGAAGGGAAAGGCTTTTTACGGGAGCAAAATATTGTTAAAGTTGCATTATTTTCAAGGCCTTTATAACCAAGGTGCATTCATATCTGATTTCCATTATACTGATATATATATATATATATATATATATATATATATATATATATATATATATATATATATATATATATATTGTATTGTATTGAATTGTATTGTATTGTATTGCATTGTATGTCTTTATTTATATAGCGCCATAAACGTACATAGCGCTACACAGTAGTAATACATATCATATAAATAACAAATAATATAAATAACAGATCATGGGAATAAGTGCTTCAGACATACTGTAAAAGTAACATTAAGAAAGGAGTCCCTGCTCCGAGGAGCTTACAATCTAATTGGTAGGTAGGGAGAACGTACAGAGACAGTAGGAGGGAATACTAGTAAGTGCGTCTGCAGGGGGCCAAGCTTTATGTGTCATGTGTCCATGATTATCCAGTGCTACTCAAATGCTTCTTTAAGCAGATGTGTCTTAAGGTGAGTCTTAAAGGTGGATAGCGAGGGGGCTAGTCGGGTATTGAGGGGAAGGGCATTCCAGAGGTGTGGGGCAGAAAGTGAGAAAGGTTTAAGGCGGGAGAGAGCTTTAGATACAAAGGGGGTAGAAAGAAGACATCCTTGAGAAGAACGCAAGAGTCGGGATGGTGCATAGCGAGAAATTAGGGCTGAGATGTAAGGAGGGGCAGAAGAATGTAAAGCTTTAAAAGTGAGCAGGAGAATTGAGTGTGAGTGTGAGTGTGAGATACGTGATTTAATCGGAAGCCAGGAGAGGGATTTCAGGAGGGGAGATGCGGAGATGCGGAGATGCGGAGACAGATTTAGGAAAGAGTAGAGTGATTCTGGCAGCAGCGTTTAGGATAGATTGTAGGGGAGACAGGTGAGAGGTAGGAAGGCCGGACAGCAGGAGATTGCAGTAATCGAGACGTGAGAGAATGAGGGCCTGAGTCAGAGATTTAGCAGTTGAGTAACAGAGGAAAGGGCGTATCTTTGTGATATTGCGGAGGAAAAAGCGACAAGTTTTAGAAACGTTTTGAATATGAGAGGAGAATGAGAGTGAGGAATCAAGTGTAACCCCTAGGCAGAGTGCGTGGGCTACTGGGTGAATGATCGTATTTCCAATAGCAATGTGGAAGTGAGTGCGCTGACGCTCTGAGCGGCGTACCTGGATGCGTTGATCCACTCGGACGGCCAAATCAATCAGGACCTCCAGTTGATCCGGCCTGGATTGGCGATAGAGTTCGTCCTTGATGGGATCTGCCAGGCCTTGCCAGAATACGGAGACGAGAGCCTCTTGTCTCCAGTTAGTCTCGGCTGCTAGAGTCCGGAATTCCAAAGCATACTTTGTCACCATCCGCCGTCCCTGAGTGATCTGGAGGAGAGAAACAGATGCCATCTCCCGACGAGCGGGGGAATCGAATACCCGTTGAAACTCGGCTTTAAATGCCGGGTAATCTTGGGTAAGGTCAGAACGTCGCTCCCAAACTGGGGAAGCCCAAGCCAGGGCGCTGCCAGTGAGGAGGTTATAAATGTAGGCTACCTTCTTGCGATCAGTATTGTAGAGATGGGGGGGCCATTTCAAACTGCACCTCACACTGGTTTAGGAAACCCCTACAATCTTGCGGTTCACCTGCATAAGGCTTGGGGGGAGGAATCCTTACATCTGAGCTGCTAACTGCGCTTGCGGAGTGGGGGCTTACATCTGGCGGGATCGCGGTCAGTACCCTGTCTGAGAGTACTGCGACCTGGCGTGTAAGTGCCACAATTTGATCCGCCATGGCCTGGTTTTGCTGAAGCAGATTAGAGAGAAACTGCTGTAGTTCAGTCTGGTCTGCGTCTTGTGGGCTCGACATAATGTTACGCCGGTGCTGCCCGCAGACCAGACCCGTCCCCTAAGCTGAAGGGGGTAATTCACGCACCCGCAGCAAAGGGAGCGCGTCCGGAGTGTGGTATGAAGCGTTGCCAGGCCAGGTGTAGTAAGGTAGACAATACTTGCCGGTACCGGTTGTAGAGATAGAGTGATGAATGCCTTGCCGAGGTCAGGGAGTGGAGAGTGGAGATAGGTCGTAGTCCAAGCCGTGTTCAAAGGGTTACCAGAGTGAGCGTTGTCCAAGGGGTGCCGAGATCGAGAGCCAGAGGGGGTAGTCGTACAAGCCGCGTCAGAACCTGTGAAAATACTGAGAGAATCCAGAAGTACTTCCATACAGAGACTATGTCGAGCGACGAGTGATGGGAAGCACAGGCATAATAAAGCTGGGCAGGCCAATGGGAAAAGGGGGCGGGCCTGGAAGACTGCAAGGAGTCCTCCCTGATAGGAGGGAGGTGTTACAGCCCAGCTGAGTGTAATCATTGATTTGCATGGAACTGTGTGATGCTTGGGGGCGACGCCTCACTGCAGGATCAGTGGTTAAAAGTGCTCTGTTAGGCGTGTGCTCTGTAAGCTGGGAATGCATGCACATAACGTCTGGGGCTGGCGTGCATGTAGATGTGCGTGCAGGAGGGCGTGGGCGCGCCCGGCGCTGAGCAGAGGAATCGCCGAGGGGAGTGATCCCGCGACGGCGGCAGGGGCGAGGAGCCGTGGATTCCGGTAAGGCAGGATTGTTTTGTGTGTCCAGGGGCTCCCTGCGGAGAGGGAGTGCTCTGTGTGGGAAGCGAGGAGAACGCCGATTCCTGACATTTTGCACCTTCATATGCAAATGTTTTTATGGGGTTCTGGGGGTCTATTTTTATTTACAGTGATCACAATCCATTTACGCAACATACAGTATTATATTTTACAGGCGATATATAAATGATCTTCTATTCATCTGGGATGGTTATTTTCCTACACTTCAAACACTTATTCAAAAACTCAACACTAACGATTATAATCTTATATTCACATTTTAACACAATATTCATCATATTTATTATTTAGATCTAATGCTGTATATAGATCCAAAAGGAGATATTCAAACAGAAATATACAGAAAGCCCAATGCAAGAAATACTTATCTTATGGCTGCCAGTAATCATTCTAGATCACTGAAAAAAGGCTTCCATAAGGGGCAATTTTTAAGATTAAAAAGGCTCTGCTCTACTGAGGAGGCTTTTGAGATACGATCTAAAGATTTGACCTCTAGATTTCTAGCTTGAGGATATATAGAATCCCATGTCAACGAAGCACTCAATGCAGCTAAATCTATGAACTGAGCAGATATTCTACCTACTCATCGAAGGAGATGTAAAGAGACATCTCTTAATGGAGCTGTTTCTACATCTCTATTTATAATACAACAAAGCAAACAGTCAGACTGTATATGGTCAATTGTTAATAAACATTGGGACACTTTAAAGTTGGACAGAGATTTAAATACCATCCTCAAGGATAGACCAACATTTGTATTTAGAAAAGCTCAATCACTAGCGTCTTTTCATTTACCAAGTCTGTTTGATTCTCGATCTATGGACGCTAGAGCTGGAAATATTCCAAAGGGCTTTCACAAATGTGGGCATCGTGTCAAATATCAATATGCGACTGTGACGGTAGGGGGGTAACCATGCTCTCAAATAAAGGTTTAAGCCCATTTGTTTACCCCATATATGTCATAAGGGTTCAAGAAGAGTCAACTCTTGAGCCCAGTACTGTGTAATGCATAAACTGTAATTGTGCGAAATAAAGAATTTATGTGTTTTTGCCTTTCCATGGATGCCAGCAAGCAGGGATTGCTAGGGTATGAGTTTCAAGGGGGGGTTTGCGGAGAAAGTATTGTCAGAATGTGTCTATTTTATCGGGTTCAGAGTTGCTGGAAACCCCAAAACCCGAGGATCATGCTTGATTCCCGGATATATATAAGCACATTGTCCCAGCAACATCTCCCCTTGAAAATTATTGCGCAACTTACCGCTTCAGCACAGCCCAGAAAGATAAATGGTGCAAAGGGATGAAAAGTGCACCTGTAACTATAAGGGGTCCCTAGGTTATGGGGGATACCCAGTTACTGCCCAGGTCACCCAGAACCTATATAGGGTTCACGGGTTTTCCAACCATAGATAAGGTTGTGAGGGGATTTTTAAAGTCCAGTCCAAGTCCATTGTATAGTGTGTGGAGAATATAGGCTAATAGAAAATAAAGCTTTTGGCTTTTTATTCTATTAAACATACCCAGAGACTTAGGACCTGTAAAAGTATATTTTTATTAACATGTGGGTTTGATATAACATGTACTGCTGTGCACGGTATTATGATCTGGGACTTTTAGGACCAATGTTATGACGGGCCACTGGGCTACCAATTTGGTGCCAATAAGTCTGTGAAGACCATTTGGGCAAGAGGGAAGGGCTCAAGTACCCACGTCCAGGGACAAATTGAAGTCCTCTGGACTACCATTTGTCCCAACAGACCTGGCGGAGCCCAACCAAATGGCTGGCATCTGAATAGCAAATGGCTAAGGTGGCAAACTTACGCATGCCCTTGGCTGATTCAGAATCTCCGCTTGCCCGGCTTCACAGGACCGGCATTGCTCTGATTTGCTGGTAAGAAAGTTCCCACGCGGTGATTGACTGTAGTCTTTTGTGAATGAACTCCAAAATACTATAAGAAAGCTCTCAGCCAATCAACCGAGAGATTCTCAAGCGCCAGAACTGCAGCAGGAAATTGATAAAGTGCCCAAGAGGCGTGAAACGCGTAAGAGGATCTCTGTGCAATTTTAATGTTGGCTTTTATACCCAAGAAGAAGATTAATTACTTTTCATACTTGCTGCCAGTCTCACTTTTTTCATCTAGCAATGCCCATTCCCTTCTTTTTCTACTCTACCTACATTTCAATTGGGAGCACGTATGGAACAGATCAACCAACCGGATGTGAGTATACCCCCCCGGACAAACATTATTGTTGCTTTATGTCATTTCTAGCCAGTCTGTTGCTGGGATACAATACTGCCTGACTTCACAGCATTGCGGGACTGTGTTATTGTGTGTGTAAGGAGTGTACCTCCCACTTTGGAGTCCCGACGAGGCAGATTTACCGACAGAGGTACAGTGATATGCTGGAGTTACAGGACCATGGTAATCAGCGGTGCAGTGTGGGACACCTGGGAGCTACGGACCGCTCGTCAGAGTCATCGGAGAGAACAACGTACTTATTTTGACTACGGGAGGTTAGGAGCACAACAAGCTCCACCTGAGATGGGCAAGTCGACGCAGGGGATTTCAGAGCAATGGAGCTCAATTCTACTTTGCCAGGTCAGCTGTACACGTTTCCACACGTATGCTCCGTGAATTGCTATTATTATGGGCTATCGGCACCACACACCAACACAGGCATTATAAGACTGTCTACCAACATACTGGATCGGTTCCTAACACACTCTGTTTTCATTCATTAGACTCACACACTCTACCATTTCGAGCACAAACATGGGATTTGTCCCATTTACTCTCAACCAAAATACTATAAGAAACCTCTCAACCGAGAGATTCTCAAGCGCTAGAACTGCAGCGGGAAATTTGAAAGTAGAAAAAGATGTCTCTGCGCGAATAGCAGAGCACCGGCTTCAGAAAAACCAACTCTAAATATATTTAAGTCCAGATTTTTGGGACCATGTTCTCATAATAGAACATAGCGGTCGTGGCTGGGATTTCAAGACGATTTTAGTTCGAGGACATTTGGAGCTGTCCCAGTCAAGTAAAGACTCTTGTTTCAAGTACCATTTAGCAGGGAAAGTCTAGTTTTTTACCCCCAGTTCCCAAGTAAGTGTATGTCTTCTTATGTAGTTTGTGTATCATTGTGTGTATGCCTTTTCCTGCGAATAAATTTACAATGTATTTCACTTTACCTGTTTTGCTCAATGTATGATCCTGGTAAAAAGGTGTAAATGCCTTGTCACCTGTGACAGCGACCCACATCAAAAAAGTAAAATGCATTAAACCAAAAACTGAGCGGACAATTCAAACCTTTATTAATTGCAATTTCAGCCATACAGTGTAGCTTCTTAGATGCAGTTGTGGCATGGGTTATATTGGATGCACCATTAGACCCCTTAAAAAGAGGATAATGGAGCATGTCCGTGCTGTAAAAAAGGTGATTTATTACATCCAGTATTAAGACATTTTTCAAACTGTCCTCAGGGGGGAATTGGGACCTTTACTTTCTCGTGTGTGGTGCATTTTCATGCTCCCCTTCAGGGAGGGAATCGACTGAGCTCAACAAATGAGAAATGTTCTGGATTTTCAGATCAGATACATTACATCCCTCAGGCATCAATATTGAATGGGAGCTTAAACATTTTTTATGATTCATATGACCTTAGTACCGATTTGTGTTAGCCCTTTATAGATGTTATCACTTTGATTAGGAGTTTTATACAATATAACACATTTCCCTATTAGATATTGATGATGTACTTTGAGATATCTCATATCTGTTAGGATTTTTTGATCCCGCTATTTATATTATTTAGCATTTTTATGTTTTAGTATATATTATTATGTACTGTATATTTTAGGAGGCTGATTTCCAATTGATATGGTTTCCATATACATGTAGTTTTCTATTTTGGGACCATTATTGACTGTTATGCCTTCCTTTATAGATACATATCCATGATTTGTGGTTTTTCGTATTTCTCTTTTATGTTTTGACATTGTCTATCATCTGCAGTATTGAGTATCATCTGCAATATTTTCTAAGGTTTTGGCTGATTTATTGACATTCATTTAATAATGCGATCTATTTATATACCTTTTCAGATATATTTTGATTATAGATATGCTGTCTAATTATTTATATATTTTGGGCCAATATGTGTTTATTGTGTATTTTTCTATGTTGATTCAGTTCCATTTAATGGTAGTCTATATAGTTTACTGTTATCTATTTAGATATGATGATTGATATGTTACATGATTAATCCACATTATTGTTACGCCGGTGCTGCCCGCAGACCAGACCCGTCCCTGTGCTGAAAGGGGAGGTAGGAATACATGCACCCGCAGCAAATAGAGCGTGTCCGGAGTGTGGTGTTAAGTGTTGCCAGGCCAGATGTAAGTAACGTAGACAAAACTTGCCGGTACCGGGTCTAGGAGTAGAATAGTGATTGCTTTGCCAAGGTCAGGGAGCGGAGAGATAAGGAAATTGAAGTCCAAGCTGTGATCGTGGGATGACAGAGTATACATAGTCCAAGGAGAGCCGAAGTCGGGAGCCAAAGGGGGTAGTCGTACGAGCCATGTCAGAACCTGTTGTATCACCAAGAGTACACCAAACAACTTCCATACAGAGATTATGTCGAGCGATGAGTGAGGGCTCAGAGATGCTAGATAAGGCTGGGCTGACCAATCAGGGATGGGGGCAGGTCAGGAGGACTGCAGGGAGCCTCTCTGGTTTGGTGTGGCTGATACACCCCAGGTGAGCACTGGTAGTACTCTGATTACACCCGTGCGGTGTACGGGGTGGAGCTTCTCAGCAGGAGTGGAAGTAGAAGGGTGGATGCTGGGCGCGCGCTCTGTAAA